>NW_019671923.1:13011-111307 GCF_002708625.1 Rhizopus microsporus ATCC 52813 | reverse complement strand
TCCTGCTTTAAAAATGCATAATGCTAAGTATTAGCCAATCAGATAGTGTCATACGATATTTATTATCTTCTACAGCATGGAGCATACTGATGACTGAAGCCCTTGTTCATCTAACATCTATTATAGATTATACAGATATAGCTAGATAGCGATTAACAACATTGCACAAAATGAAACGAAATCCAATATTGCAGTTTATCTGAAACTTGTAAATAAAGTTTTTATTAAACTTTGAGCCACACAGCGCAGGGTGGTGTGGCTAGATTATGACATACAGAGATGATAAGGAAACGATGGTGGGATAAAAGTTTAAAGCGTAATTAATCATGCAAAGACTGCGTGTTTGACAGGATCGATATTTGTGATATGATTTTAAAAGTAATGAGGCTCGGCTGATAGGGGATACTTTGAAATATGTATTTCCGAAGGGAAATACCATATATACTATAGAGTAGTAGATATTACTGTGCAAAAATAATGTAGCTTAAAAGGAGAAAAGGCTCTTGGAGATTTGAGAGTTATAAGGATCGGCCATATTGAAGTATGAGACCTATCGAGGTCAGAATAAAGCGTGTGCCAAATGGAGAGCTTCAACTGGCAGGAGATCAAAAGATATTGAGTGTTTCTTCAGTGGTACGGCATATTCGACATTGCGTAGTATCTGTTGTCTGAATTTGATGGAAGTGCAACATGGTAGGCAGCTTTGAATTCAACGATCTGTACCACAATGTACATATGGCTCCAAGAAATTGATTATACGCAAACAGACTTGTAACTTTTTCTGTTTCACTCACTGCATCCTCGTTATTCCGATCAGTCTGCCAAGACCTCTCTCGGAAAGTAGTCGCCGATTGCTGTTTTTGCAAGATTTCTGATAGTACCTATAGTCTCTCCAACTTGGCTTTACAATATAGGAGGGAAGTTGCTACTTGCTCGGTTGTTTGCTTATCATTTCGGCTCAACAGAATTCGTAATTTATCGTTAGCTCTGTAGACGACAATCGTTTTGGGCTTTATCATTGTTGATCTCAGACAGTCTCCTTTGGGTCCACGTCACTGAATGGATTGAGTTTTCTGATGCAGTATACGAATTTATAAAGTATCATTATAATTACACTTGAAGTGATTTTACCTGCTCCCACCTTCCTCCCCGTATTTTATTTTACGTGATTTATCCAATAAGTAATAAAATAACAAGAGGGACAAAAAGCGAAGACAAGCCTTAGTAATGAGATGATACTATATTCAACAAAGTAACTACTCTGTTTACACTTTTTACAGCGGGTACTACTTTGTAGCCACAGGCCAGTGATAGTCGAGTATGAAGAGATGGGTGTTAATAAGACTTGTTGTTTGGGGGATTTCTTATTGTAATATCCATCTATGATAGTCATTGTAGAATGCTTGTACCTGATTGATTATGATTCAGTTCCTGAAAGTATAGTTTGTCAAAAGAGCGTATATCCGTAGAATAAATGAGCTTACAATTTGTGAGCCTGTTCATTGGTTGAATTAGTTTATACGCTGTTAACTAGGGGTGAATTATATGTTATGAATGATAGATACATCAGCTTATTTCAAATTGGAGCTTTCTGATTTTTAACACAATTTCAAGATCTGTTAAACTTTGCAATCTAAATGGTTTTCCCCCTCAAGAACCGTAAGTCACTTCTCTTTTCATAAAAAACTGCATGATCAAATAAAACTCTGAAAAGTCCCGACTACCTTTTTCAAAAAGTGTGTACAACCACTGTAGCTTTTTAATATATGATGTCAGCATGGCTCAGGTGTCCTTTTTTACAATGATTACCAGCTTGTTCTTTTATTTGCAAGTATGCTGCTTAAGAAATGGTTACAAATTAGCTTGGCGAAACGAAATGACATTCTATTGATCTTGCAACTTGTTTAAAAATAAATATGTATAATTGAATAAAGATCCGATAAAATGGAGACAATAAAGGGTTCATTTCCAGTCATAGGGTGATACACGAGAGTTAAGGTGCATAACCACTCTTTTTTCTTCCCCCTTCTTTATTTTATAAAATTGTATCCTGTTATCTATTCAGTTTTATTCAACAAGCGTACGATGGAAAGGCAAGAAGTCAATTTTATATCGATTCCGATTAAGAAACCAGACAAACTCTCTTGGTTTTCTGCTTTGACCAAGTATATCACAGAAAGCTATGCAGAAGATGCAAAAAAGTATAACCAAGATTGCAACCTGTTGGACTCACTAAGGCAGCGCTGCTTAGAACAGGAACAAGTAGAGAACCCACTTGTGTTGGAAGATTTGTCAATGTAATCAAGACATACATTCTCGACATTAACTAACTCTGTTTTTTTTTTTTCATAGTTATTTTAACCAACTATCCTTTTTGGGATCAAAATTTCCTTCGGATGTAAGATTGATAAACAAGTGGGGTTTGTTATTCATACACTAAACATAACGCAGATTGGCTTAGACATAAGCTGGTATCCACTCTTTTCTTCCAAAGACCATCCCTACTGTCCAGGTATATTTGTGTGTGTGTGTGCGTGCGTGGTTAGCGTAAGGGAAAATGACATGTGAAATATAACAACAAAAGGTTCATAGACGTATTAAGTAATCTAAATTATGAGAAATCATGTGTATTACTACGAATGGCTGCTTTTTATAGTATCCTGGGTACTATGCAAAGTTCAGTCTCCACTGAAGGCATCAGAAAAGCTTGTCAACACTTTCAGGCAAGTACAAACAGGCTGCCAGTAAACAATTGTGTTGACTGTATTTACTATGGATAGCATGCAGCAGGTTGTTTAAAGTACATCCAATCAGATCTTATCAGCGAATTAAGAGCAGCCCCTCCTCGTGATTTTGAGCTATTGGATGCCTTGATTGCCCTCATGATTGCTCAAGCACATGAATGTGTATGGCAAAAGGCAGTGATGGAACATATGAAATACGGAACGGTAGCTAGGTTGGCTGTCAAGGCTTCAGATTATTATGAATCATTTCTATCCAATTGCAATTCACTCGTTCCTGACTATTGGAAGACGATAGGAGAGATCAAATACAATTATTTTAAAGCAGTAGCTCAGTATCAAAAGGCCAACGAGGCTATTTCATCAGGCCGTTACGGAGAAGAAATTGCCCGACTCTATTTGGCTAAATCAAATAACGCCGCAGCGATCCAAAAACTGTCCGAATTGATCAACCCAACACTACATCCCTCCTTTGTACAGCAAATCCATACATTGGATCATTCTATTGATAGAGATTTAATACGTGCGGAGAAAGATAATGATGTGGTCTATATGGAAACAGTACCTCAACCTAATCAGCTAGCACCGATCCTCAGATCAGATATGGCTAAACCCATCTTGCCTAGTTTCATCCTGGATCCTAGTTATTGGCTAGTCTTGACAGAGAGACCTAATGATTCTTTATTTATCAAAAGACCTCTCTTTGAAAAGCTTGTCCCATTTGCTGTCCATCAAGCAGTCAGCGTCTATAACGATAAAAAGAATTATATAGTTCACAATGATATCATTGAAAAAAATAGCGTACTTGAACAAGAATACCAAAAGTAAGCGTATTTTAACAAGGCAAGACAAAAATTAATTAATTACGAATGCAGAGTTATCACAGAGCTGCGATTACCTTATTCATTGGATATCATTGATACTTTACCCAAGGAGTTGCTGAGTTATGCAGAAGAAGTTCAGGATTTAGGAGGCATTCAGACACTAAACGACATGTTGCATAAAATACAAAATATGTCAAAAAAGGCACTTGGGCTAATAGAAGAAGGATTCAATGCACTTGAAGAAGAGAATGAACAGGATGCGATGCTTAGTAAACAATATGGAAAGCGTAAGTATATTTTTTAAAAAGGCTTGGGCTCATTCTCTATTTAGTTTGGAGTCGACCAACTTCGAGAGTGCTTACTCAAAACTTGCTTACCATGGGTACACAATACAATGACACCATTCAGGCTGCACAAAAGGCGGATCGAATTGTTCAGGCTAAAGTAGCCAATTGGGGAAAAGCGATCGCAATGCTATCTAGACCTTCTGCAGATATTTTGAGTCATCTGCCACAGCTACAGCCTGAAGATGAACTACATGCACAAATTACACAACTGTTAACACAGCTTCGACGTCAGTTGGAGTTGCTCGAAAAGAATGCAAAAGATAGACAAGATGTCGAGAAGGAGGTGAAAAAGATAGCTGAAAAGGATGATATCTCGGATGCTTTACTGAGCCGATGCCAAGAACTCACCAAGGGATCGCCTATTGTGAAAATACAGGTCGAACAATTTTCGGATGTGTTTGAATCGTACTTGAAGAAATACCAAAGTCATCAAGCTAGTTTACAACAGCATGCACATGAACAAGATGAGATAATATACCAGCTTAGACAGTTGCATATGCAATTGAATGCAATGGTTAGTAATGTACCAGTATTGATAAAGAGGGAAAAGGCGATATCCAATTTGGAAGCAGCGTACTCAAAGATTAAAGAAATCAGAACGAATTTGGTAGAAGGCATCAAGGTACATCTTTTCTTTTGTGCGGCTGCTATGTTTACTAACATTTACAATTAAGTTTTACTCAAATTATATTGATATTTTGAATCAATTCAAAAAAGAATGTACAGACTTCTGCTTGGCTAGAAGAATGGAAGCTGCTGATTTATCTCGAGATCATAACCCTGCCAAACTGTTACTTTACAGTAACAAAAAGTAGAAAGAATAGGCTCCTTGGTGAATAGGGAAATTTGAATTAAGTAAATACAATGCACTTTTTATATATCTAAAATTATAGAATTTTGTTTTTATTTTAAGAATGATATGCTTTCTCAATTATGAAAAGAGATGGCAACGTGTAAAAGTGCTGTTGCTTCGCAAAAAGCACTTGATGTTTAGCTATAAATGATATTTGAAATATCATCTTGTACGCTATCGGTGCAATATGCCGATTTGTTCAAGACTATTTAGAGCGAATATCTGAATCACTTCAATCAGCGTAGTCGCTGTCGTCGCTAAATAGTATCTTTCTTTCATCAGCAGGCGCATACAGTAGTGAGAGGGGACGTTGACGTGGAATGAAGGTATGTAAGTGTTATTTGCAAGGAGGTGTTTGATATAGAAGCCAATATCACGATTTTTAACATTGTAGGAGGAAGTGGTAATTGCTAAAAGGGTGTCGATGATACGGGAGACACAGCAGGCTCGCACCCTTTCCATTCCAAAATTCGTTGAAACAGTAAATATTAACAGCATAATAAGGCGAAGATAAGCACCAAGAGTGGTCACTCTAGAAACACTGGTTGATAAAGAGGTGTCAAGTCTATAATGGCTGTATTCAGATCAATAGTATAGTTGTTTGTTGGGGCAGATTTGAGGGTATCAGAAAAGCTATATAAATCCAATATCACTAGTGCGTTAGTGAAACAGACAGAAAAAGCCTAGTTGAGCTCAGTAGATCTGTAAGCGAGGTATTTGAAAAACGGTGCTTGGAATAGGAGTGAATAAGCGAGATGCAGTTCGTGTACCCATTCAATCACCGAAACTTCCAGCATCGATTGGCATTTGTAGGGGGTTTCCTTCATTAACTCTAGTGATGTATCCATTTGGTTGATCGACTGAAATAACTTGCATATGTAGACCTTTGATTCAGAAAAACAGAGCATACTGTACTTTTATTAATTATTGACGTTAATTTTATAAAATATTGTCGTAAAATAAAAAAATTATTTACATAAAAAGACGACAAAGAAAAATGTGTTTGAATAAAACGACATCATATCAAAAGAGAGAGATAACGAGTATATGTAGAAAAAGAGAGAAAGAGTATGTTAGTATTATGGAATATATCCTAATATTAGTTTTACTTACCACCAAGGTGCACTCTGGAGAGGGTAGCGATAACTACCCAGGATTGTATAAACAAAACAAAAAAAGGAACGGAGGACTGAGAGAATCCAGAGCGTCAAAAGAGACTATTGGGGAACATTTCAGATACACACCAGAGAGCAAAGAGGGCGAGACAAGCGAGTCAGAGCAAGGACCATGGGACCAGGCTAGGTTTGATTGGTGAATCTTTGAACACTCAGAGGGATATTTGATAGCTACTGTAAAGAAGCAAAAAAAGGACTCAATTAAAATCGGTTTTTATATGTTTTTCTTTTTCAAACGAGCTTCAAGGTCAGGTACCTAGAACAAAGAAAGCATATCAAATAGGAGAAATCTACACGGTGATTATTCAAGAATATGCATTGCCAAATATAACTACATGCTCTGATTTCATGGAAGAACCGAATAAAGAATTTAAACTTTTACAAAGAGACTAAAGAGAACCATTTCTAATATTAAGTTAACTTCAACTCCAAGGCAGCCTACCCGTTAATATTACTATCAAATGGGATAGTGAGCCATATTCTTTTTGTATTTGTTATTACTCTGATAAAATTACAATGGTTTCAGTACGACATTTAAACTTGAAAAGCACGACATCCAGTCTCAGTAGCAGCATCATTATTTTTTGGAAATACAGTATATCCATAGATATCAAGGCTGATACTACGAAAATATTCTTGGTGACGACGAGTTTGCATTTTGTACAGCATGAATTTTGTTCTCGATCACAGGCGAATTTACTTTCCGGAAAGAGTGTATATCAGTTCATCATAAACAATATATAGAGCAATTCTTTATCTTACCGGAATATACAACACCAAACGTACATGAATTACTAGCATCTCCTTGCTTCCTTGCAAAAGCATATCCAGCATGTCTTTTAAGGCTCTTGTATTGTATTTGTGCTTATATTTTTTTTTTTTTCCTTTTTGAAAACTTTTCGCTGTTATGGCACGTTACGCAACTAATTAAGAGATATGTTTCTTCTAAAATCCTTATCAGTAACTGTACTCCACTTTTTTCTTTCTCTGTTACTGTGCATGTACAGTTCATTCGCGTTACATAATAAATCAACGGAATGTGCGACAAACTCTCACAAAAAAGGTGAATTAAACCTTTTTCGGATGAATTGAAGGAACCCAAAAAAAAGATGGATTTAAGAATATTTTTTATTTCTTTTACTTGTTACATTCACAGTTTTTACGTTTATTTGAGAACTGATCTTGGCTTCTTGGCTCATCAAATTCAGGAGGATAATACAACCCAAAGAACTTTTTTATTCTCCAATAATAGGGCAAGAGCGGCCTGGGCATTGTCAGATGAATGATGTCCTTTGTAGTGCCATCGCCATAATTTATGCGAAGGATGAATGGCATGGTTTTCGATACGTTGTTTCGGGTGAGAATTGAGATAAGGTAGAAATGGTCAGGATAAAGTAATAAAGAGAACATAGGTTTTTTAATTATTCGTTTATAAAACAATATAGAAAAATAGCGCGTTGTACTATAATATGACAATCTGTCACACCCATTCGTACCAATGACCGTCTCACCACTGTTATGCGCATAATCAGAGTATCTACCTAAAGGTGTGTCAAGGTCTGGCCGAGGTAGATATCTAAGCCAATTACTCGAGCCTTTTTCTTCTCAAAATCGCAACCATTGTCGTACTTGCGTTAATTATATTATTCATCACATGTATTTGTTAGGATGGGTCGTATGGAACATCCTGTTCATGTAGTATGAGATAGATCTAGCCGGAGAATGTTCTTATCGTCGTTGTTCATGATAGGTTTGTCACCGACCGAACGGTGAATGCGTGTAATAGTTTTTGCATACTTGACGTGTTTGATGAGATAGCCATTATAATGACTCGAGTATAATCTTATAGTAGAGCATACATTCTACTTTATATTCCTCTATCACATCTGATAAGAATAACTTATAATAATAACTATAGTAGCTACTAGTATAACAATAATAACATAAGCATAATTTTTTTTTTGTAGAGGCGTTTTTAGCCAAGGTTTATTTTTAAATAAATGAAATAGCCACTTGAGATCAGTGGTGGGCTATTGAAAGACAGAAATACTAAAGAAAATTAAAAAATATAAAATTAATGCTTGAAGGATTCCAGGCAACCAATGATAGCCCGAAAAACCTTGGATGGGATAAAAGGATGTCCATTGAAAATAAACATCCAGTGTGCACGCCAGATGCACCAAAAGGCGCAACCGACAATACTTTCATTAGGGAAAGCAGAAAGTTTTTGAGGAGGAAAACGTAAATGAAATATTGCTTGCTCCATAGTATTTACTGTTAAAGTCAATTCACCAAAGAAATGATGCCAAACTCGAGCCCACACTTCGAATTTTTTGGGGCATAACAGGATAAAATGCATTTCATCTTCTACATTTGGAATTTGACAAAATCAGCATTCCGAGGAGAAGGAAGACGCTAGCAATTTATGCACCCTGGACGCACAAGGAAACTTGTGTTGTAACAGACGATACCAGGGAGTCCGAATTTGCAATGGGATCGACAAATTCCAAAATCGACGCCAAGAAGACATTGATCGAGGCATATTGGAAACTTGCCATCCACCAGATTGTTGTAAAAGCTGTTGGTGATGCTTGCGAAAGTTACGAGGCAGAATAGTATCAGAATTTGGCTCGAACCAAGAATGGACTAATTGACCACAGACTTCAGAGAGAGACAATGGGACAGCAGCCATAACACTGCCCGGTAAACAAAGGTGGACGAAAAAAGGGTGTAAAGTAAGCTGTCCGACTAAAAGCAGGCGAACGAACTTTCGGATGCGATTACGACCCTGAGAAGGTTGACTTTCCCCGTTCACCCATGCTTTGGGAATCAGATGAGAGTGATCAGATGATAAACTAAAAGCATGGCTAGCCTGAAGAGACTTATAAGGCCTTTGCACCCTAGGTGTTTCATTTGCAGGCCAATCTATGACTTCCGATAGTGGTAAGGATAAACAGGTTTCAACAGAAACCTTAGGACGTTCGGGCAAAGAGCTATTGAGCAAAGTAAGAACTGTACCAGAATCAAAAAGAGCGTCGAAAGACCGAAAGAGAACCGAAAGGACCCCTGGAGGATTCATTGCTAAAGGGCCTTTGTGAAAGGACGGGAAGAGAAAAGGCAATCTTGCGTCAGTAATTGACAGAGGTGATAAGCTAAGCAAATGAGCCCGCAATCATAAAGTAGTAAAACTAGAAGGATCATCATTGAGCAAGAGAGGAGTTAACCATCAATACTGAAGAGCCAGGTGCTGACAATTCGGCTCCAGGAAACCCGGTTCACCATGCTTGAGGGGTTGTTGAAGGGTGTCTAGCGATATAGATGGGAAAATCCTGAAACCAAGAAACTCGCGGCAAATCTTTCGGATAGTGTCAAAAGTCTTTTGGTTAATTCCAACTACTCTAAAAACATGCCAGAGCGAGGAAGGAATAAGCACATTGAGGACGGTTGCACGGTCTCGGATGGGCAGAGACCTTTGCTTAAAAATGTTACAAGCATTGGATACTTTTTCTACGATACGTCGTTGAAAACTATTTCGTTGTCGAGACGATTGTAACAGAGGGTATCCAGGTTATGTGCCACTTTTGTCAGGTGGCTTGATTTTGTTGTGCGAAAGAACCATGGTTTGTGCTAATATTACCTTAAAACAGTGGAGAGTCAATAGCTAACAGCCACCGCTTTTATTACAAGTCAGAGAGAAGAACTAATAAATTAGGGTATGACCTGAATACATATACGAGAGATGACGACTGTAAATGTCTGACATCGTCTATTAGCTGAGCATGAATAAATAGAGAATTAAGAGATGTGTGATCTATGTAAACACGACAGGGCCACCTAACCATTCCTTCTATGAGAGCAGTATCTCATACGATTTTGGGCGCGATTTCTTCTAAGTTTGTTGTATTCATAGAGCTTCGAAACCTCAAGAGAAATGGTCCAAGCGCATCAAGATCGATTTTTACAATCGCAAAAGAAAAACGCCATTTAGTAGTAAAAGTCTGTACCTAGAGGCGCTGTTACTGACCATTACCTTGTATTTCTTGAGAAATCTATGGATGAAATGAACTGTCTCCCTGAGGTGAAGGGCAATTACATAGTTATGGGCAATGCGCCTATTCACACTGCTAAAGAAATGGATGAACTTACAACTAGGAGAAGTTATAAGCCTATTTATCTTCCACCTTATTCTCCAGAGCTCAGCCCAATCGAACAGTTTGGGCAGTAGTTAAGAACAAAGTCAAACGTAGTAAGTTTGAGGACAAGGAGGGCCTAGTTACACGAATTGCTGAAGCTTGTAATTCTATCCCTCTCAATCACTTCCATGCGTTTATACAGCATTCTGTGAACGTTTTTAAAAAGTATTTGAATGAAGAACATATTTAAATCAACGCTCAATAAATAAAGATTGTTAAAGATATCAAACTTCAGGGAAATGAAACCCGCCCTTTGAGAAAATATTAACCGCCTTTTGATTTTTTTATTGGCTGCCCTTTGGCGTTGGAACAACTGCATCGCATTTCCCGGTTATTATTGCGTCTATACCACATCTGACAGCAATAGACCATAAACAGCTTCTAATAGTGAAGACACTAAAGGATCAGCATCCTACAAAGATAGCCAGTTGTGTAAGTAGATACACGTTCCTTGACGTGAAGATAGTTGTACTCCCACCGCTTTAGACAGTAATACGTTTTTATAACCAAACGAGTCACCCAGTAGCAAGGAGTTTTTACAGAATAATGCTATTGGCAACAATGAAGGATTGCGCCTCGTGAATAGTGATTGGGTAAAATTGGCTGCTATCTATCTGGAACAATGGTATAATATGCATGTGTGACGTTTCATTGTCACTGCCTATGATAATATTAGCCAAATTGAAGCTGTTTAGTAAGTAATTTCAATCGTTATTGTATCCAAATGCGCATCATCATTCTAATATTATTAAGGATAGAAGGAACAAGTAGGGCATCAACTGGCCGAAAGAACCATAAGTGCAGAGTTGGCAGCATACAATCCTTTTCAAAGCAAAAAACATGGCCACAAGTACAATTGTGCCAACTGCATCCTTGGTGAGTTGTGTCGTCGGTGAAGATAGACTTGAGCTAATCGGCGACACGAGCGACTATATGTAAATATTGTATAGTCTTTGTAAATAAATCTTCTTATTTTATATGGCTATTCTTTTTCTAAACATAAAAAGTGCTTGGAACATTTATTTATTTCCCTTTACGTATATTATTATGTAGGATATGGTGATTTCGTCTTTAAGCGCGATCATTTATTTTGTAAGATCCAACTAGCACAACTCCTTTTGATAGCAGTGAGGACGATTTCAATAAATATTAACACGTAGCTTCAGGAGGAAAATAAAGGACAGTTTGAGGATATTTTTGGTAAAGCATATAAATAGATTAGTACAGTAGCAGATAAGAATCCATTGTCATGTAATCTTAATTACTGTTGAGCCAGTAATTCAGGTGTTATTTAGTCAACTAATCAACAAACTTTATACGGGAGTGGAGCTAATGATGGAGTGTATATTGCTTTATACAGATGAAAAGTGACCAGAAGAGTGTTAAAGCCCCTTAATCAATTAAATAACTAATTTTATGATGTAAACGGGACATTTTTGATAGAGGGAAATCATCATTGTTTGACATGTAAAAGGCGTGTCATGGGATACCTTTGGCCGGTACGATTGCCATATGACTTGAAGGGCACAACCAAACAACGATATAAGCGAGATTGCTGAGGCAATAGCGCTGAAAGTATCGTGAGCGGTGTTTTTATGAGGTACTGTCATGATTATTATTAGCTGTTCAATTTGAAGAAGCGAGCAGGATAACCCAGGAAAGAGCCTATTTAGAACTATCATTCACAGCGCGAATTTGTAAGAACAGTTGAAAAGAAAATGAAAACTATCTTCAACAGTGAAACCACAGAACGAGCAAGATGTCAAAGGACGTCGACTTGGAATGAGGGCATGTAATCGCTGTCTGCCAGGAGCTGTTTGATGTAGCAGCCAACATCATACAGGAGTAAGCGGTAATTCCAAAAATATGTTGACAGTGCAGGATCATGCTCTTTCCGTTCCAAAATTCGTTGTGGTAGCAAATACTTATGGTATGGTGTAAAACGGAGATGAATATCAAAAGTAACCACTCTAGAAACATTGAGCCGACAAAGAGGTGATAAATATATGGTAATGGTATCTAGATCAATGATAAAAGTCCTCCTGAGGCATACAGAGAAACAAAGGCAGGAGGTAATATCACGCACCTTTGGAGAAACAGAGCAGCAAAAGCCGTTGAAGCCGAGGATATCTGATAGTCTGAAGATTGTGTATGGCAATATCGCTGATCAGGAGCTTATGTAATCAAGATGATGCTTATAGGATATTTACTGGTAGACAACAATTACGCTAGAGTCAATACTTTAATTATAAAACCGACCATTAAAACTGCTCTAGTGATTTCATTTTAGCGCGCTTCAAGGGGGAAAAAAGGGCAGAAAAGCCAGAAGGGACATTTTTGATCTCAGAAGCTTTTTAATTTTGAAACAGTAAGAAAAGTTTCCTCTCAACCTTCTTTTGCGTCTTTTTCTTATAGTCCGATTATGCCTCATCATCAACACAATCCCTTTGTGAAAAAGGTTCTTGCCTTATTTAAAAAGACTCATGAAGGCGAAAAGTCTCAATATCCTACAGAACTTACAAAGAAATACAAGATTGGCGAGAAGCAGTTAGGTGTTGGTTCCTTTGCAGTTGTAAAGGAATGCGTTAATCTGTCAACGGGTGAACACTGTGCAGTAAAGATTATCCTGAAGAAAGTTATTGCTGGTAAGCTCGTCATATCGTGAATATGAAGCAATATTGATTTCATCCCGGATAATAGGAAAGCAACATATGCTAGATAGCGAGCTAGGTACCTGAGAGAAAATAGAGTGACTATGTTGGGATATGTATGTGAATAACGCTTTATAGATATTTTGAAGAAAGTTCGACATAGTCATGTTGTATCTTTGCATGATATTTATGAATCAGACGATGCTGTTTATATCATTACTGATCTCTGTACGGGAGGAGAATTGTTTCAACGCATTGTTGAAAGAGGCACATATACAGAATCAACTGCTGCTGATCTTGTTCGCCAATTACTTGAAGGTCTAGCTTACTTGCACTCGATGGATGTAAGTCGCTGTTTATGTCCTGCTCGATGTAACAAATTTACCTTAAACTTTAGATCGTGCATAGAGATATAAAGCCCGAAAATGTAAGTTTAAACTGGAACCTCAATCGGGAGTAGAACGGAGCTAATGTTCCTCCTTTAGTTGCTGTTCAAGACACCAGATGAAGACGCTGAATTATTAATTACTGATTTCGGTCTTTCCAAGTTACTAAAGAATCACGATCAAGTGCTGACAACTGCTTGCGGTACACCAGGTTATGTTGCACCTGAAGTTTTGTTAGGCACAGGACATGGAAAGCCAGTGGATCTTTGGAGTGTTGGTGTTATTATGGTAAGTAATATATACAAATATAGAATCAGGGAAGCTTATTATTCAATAGTATACTCTTCTCAGTGGTTATACACCATTCTATGGAGAAGATCAAAATGAGTTATTTAGTGCCATCATGAGTGGTCGTTATGAATTTGACGATGAGTATTGGTCTGAGATATCTGCTGAAGGTAAAAAATGCGCGTGGCCAGAAAGAACGGGTGTTAACTTAAAGTAGCCAAGAATTTAATTGATAGACTCTTAACATTTGATCCTAAGGATCGCATTACAGCAGAAGAAGCATTAGAGCACCCATGGATTATGAATAAAGAAGAGTATGGCTTCAATTTGGCACCCACTGTTCGTAAAGGTTTCAACAATCGTAGAACACTCCAATCTCTTATTACTGTGGTTGCAGCAATTAACAAGATGAGGATCCATCATCCCTTAGCAGACTTGGAAGTTGACGAAGATGAAGATGAAGCAGATAGAGAGAAATAAAGAAGATACCCCCTTCTTGAATGGATCTATACCGAAACTTTGTTTGTCTTATGTCTTGTTGTGCTTCTTATCTACTGTTCTTTGACCAACAATATATGTCTCCACATATGAAAGTAATTCAAAAAGATCCTAGTAGGCTCGTTTATAGGCAAATGCTAATTGATATATTGAGTGATTATGGTGTCATCTTTGACGGTCAAAGATCAAACGTGATTCCTGCAAAGAGTGTGATCTCGTTGTGTTTATACTTCATGACACTGTGAAAGCCAACGTTACAGACGGTCTATTGATAGCCATTTTAATATATTCAAAATAGCTAGCATTTTGATAAAATGTGCTGACCAGAGAAATAATAACTAGTATCTTTTCATTCATTCCTGTTGATCTTACGGTGGATAAATAAAGACGGAGTAAAGTCATCCGTGTTCATTGTTCTTCTATTGCATTCTTGTACACCAAGCGATAAAGCTTTTATTTTAATATCGTTCAAATGCCTTTTTCTCATCAGTAGCAGTGATATGATTATAATATAGGTGTAGATAATACAGATGGGTATTAACAGATGGCTGGACAGGGGCTAACTTGATTGTAAGAGGGGAATAGAGGAAACAGTGAATATTATTGGATTATAAAATGATGTAATACGCATATTAGAACAAAATCGATCAAAAAAATTTAAAGCCAAATAACATGACCAAGTGATAAAGAAGTGACCAAGTGTATTGCTTCAATGTTACCATGACTCTGGTTATGACACTTTTTATTACATTACTATGACAACTGTTGCTGTGAATATCACTTTTTACTATAGCTAATATACTTTTATCAATGAATATTCAAACTACATACTCTAGTCACTATTGCCTTGTGATACAGTTGAGAACAACAAAGAAAAAGTATAAGAAGAGAGAAAAGCAGAAAGAGAAGTGATGGAAAGTAATATAAAAAATAAGGTGAGAAAACAGCTATTCTTTTTCCTTGTCCTACATGATCTTTTTACTTGATTCCTTTTTTCTTTTTTCTCTCTTTTTTTCTCCTCTTATTGGAGATAAATCGATAAAATAACAATAAACTATTTAAATTCGACATCATCTTTTTTGTCTTTTTTTTCCCCTACACACGTACACGAAATGTATCAATATCCACCCAATTATAATAATAACAACAATAGATTGCCACTTACACCCAATAGCATTTCACCAACAAGAGAACCAAAAGATATAATGATGGAAGGCTCAACATCGTCATCAGAGTCATTAAATGATTATCCACAAGAAATTACCTGGTTATTCTTTCGAGATAATCAATGGGTGCCATTTCAATCAAACAATCATTATAAAATAGAACAAGCGTTTACTCTAGGAGGTATGAGCACACCCATATTACGTTTAATTTTCTAATCAATCTTGGTCGAGATAGGCATTTATGTAGATATAAAAGGTATTCATATCACTTTGACTCTTGAAATCAAGAGCTAAACACCCCCTTTTTTTTCTTTTCTAGATTTTAACTTTCCTCACCTAAAAAGTATACGTGTGTTTCCGACCAGAATGTATTTATCTTATCTTGGTATGAAGTATAGATTGAGCTGCGTTATTCAAGGTTAACAAGTGTATATTATCCCCTTAAAGAATAACTATTTTAATAAATACCTGCATAATTATTTCTTTTAAATCACATGAATTTTCATGAAACGAAAGACTAACTGGGTTTCTTCATTTTTAAAGGGATATTTGCCGCTCATTCTCATTTCATTACTATTATCGAGCACACTTGAAATATCATAAGCCTTACACTATAATGATCATAAAAACAATAAACAATTGATCTATTAAGCATCTTTCTGTACAAGAATTTTTTTCCTGCTATTGACTTTGAATGGAATATGGTTCAAGTGGATCATTTTGTCCTACTCACCAGTATGTCTATGCATAACGTTTCTCTTAGCATAGGTTTTTCTTTACCAAGCTTATACGTAAATACATGTAAAAAATAGTAGTGATCGCAGATATATAGATATTTCCATAAGAGAGCACATAGAGGACGCTCATTGAGAGACCCCCTATAGATTCGCTTTCAAATGAATCGTTCCAGTGATAAAGATTCTTGCCAGCAAGTCATCTTTACCTTGCCTTATTCTGCAAGGTACGGTGATACTGTTTGTGTTTGTCTATAAAAGGTGTTACTACTACTGCTTCTATGATCAAATATCTTGCTATTTTCTTCTTGAAAACGATATAAAGTTATTATGACACCAGCTGCAGTTATTAGTGTGCTCTCATACCATTTCTATTGATTTACAATGATGAAAGCAAAAATTAAGCTCTGTAAAGGCCTGTTTTAGTTGATATGACTTTTATATTCGTCTTTGTGTTTAAAAGTAATTTTTCTTTATATGATTTATCACAAGCTACAAGGTTTCTTACGTGTTTTGTTCCTTGCTAGTGATTTTATAATTTACACAAAGGTACCTGCTGTGCTTAAATTTGCTTTCTACTATAAGAAGTTGCTATCATGCATATTTATTTTGAAGATTTAAAGATTAAAAAGAGATTCAAGGCCGTGATCGAAAGCAATACAGTATGGTTAGATATTGATGCAGTAAAGGGAAAGATATTAAAGTACCAGCAAAGAATAGTGAATGAACCATAGTTAAGAAGCCTTATTGGATTATTGGAAGACAAGTCAGTAGAGTGCCCAAATGTTTGTGAGGATGAATGGAAATGTAGTTCAAATATACGGATGAATAGGTCTTATGAAGTTTTCACAATGGGTGAAAATGGTTTGCTTAAGGAAGTACAAAACATACCATATAAAGCTACACTAGAGGCAAATGAAAAAATTACTCAAAAAGAGGAATAAAATAGCCACGTTTTATTTGTTTGGTCTAAAAATGTCTCTTCTTTTCAAATACGTAATCTACTAGTTGGATGTTCCCTAAGCATCAGTGGCATCAGCATCAACAACAACAGCAGCAGAAAAAGCATGGGTTAGAACATCCAGCGTATTTAGTGCCTCCTCAACGAACCAGATCTCTTCAACACTCTTTTGCACAACAACCAAAAGAACCAATGCCAAATGCGACGGATGCCAAGCCAAATATTACGTTATCTATAACAGAGATTGCAGAATTTTCATCAACCATCGTCTATTTATTATGGCATGTTCGACGACAATCAGTAATGGATTTGCATTCTAGTTCAAGAACTGGAGTAATGTCTACTATAACCAACGCTAAGCAAATAAGAACTACGGCTGATATGGCCAACATGACAAGTACAGCATTCAAAAAATTTTGCAGACAGGTACCTTGGGCATAAATATATACTAGTATAATTATTTCATTGATGAATCCATTTATTAAAGATATTAAGTGCGACACAACTTTCAGAATCCGTAGTATTATTATCACTAAAGTATATCGCCATATTGCTGCACAACAGCCCTGGAATAAAGGGGGCAGATGGTTCAGAATACCGCTTATTTACTGTAGCACTGATGCTAGCAAATAAATATTTGGACGATAACACATTTACCAACAAAACATGGTCAGAAGTGTCAGGGATGAAAGTGACTGATTTAAATATTATGGAGCTAGAGTTTCTGGATGTCCTTCAGTTTAGACTTTCGATTAAAAAGGAAGAATATGAAAGGTGGAGGATAGCTTTGTTTGATTTTAGGAGTCAATTGCTTGGTATCTCCAAAAATGCACAAAAGCAGAGAATAATGGAAACAATCGCAATATCTACCTATCCATTACAGTGGCCACAGCAACAACAGAGACACTTTCTTCCTCATCCTACTTATTATCTAGAACAACAAAAAATATCCATGATATCACCTGTCATGCCTACTCCTGCCACTCGGGATTTCCATCTCTTTTCTAAATCCCAACAAAAGTACCCTCAATCAATTATCCATGGGCCACTTACTAGAGTACAACTGAAAATACCACCACATCCAGTTTACCAACGAGTGCCTGCTACATCTTCTGCGCCAGTGGTGTTTAATCCTTTTAATGTATATAATCCACGTTCCTCATCATTGTCCTCAGCCATCAAAGGCGAGCATAATGAAACGAATACTTTCTATACTAATAAGGGACGACCAGTAGCACCAAATATGTCTCAATCAACCTACATATCATACCCACAAAGATCATGCACTCTGCCTTCATCGAAGCCTGTTTATCTCAATAGCCGTACATCTTCATTACCTAAAACTGATGAGCATGTCGTTGATAGTAATGATAATAATGATAATAATGACAGTAATAGCAGTAGCAGCAATACCACTTTAATATACATATAAATCTTAATCCCCTCCCCTTCATATCTTCTTTGATTATATGATATTATCATTTATTTAAAAAACCAGTAATAGAAGAACATGACCATACATACAATAAATAATGTTAAACAGCACCACATTGTCCCTGATTCCTTTGAGGCCATGATTTTAAAATTATTCATGGTTTTACCCAAAATAGATCCAGTATTTGAAAATTGATTATTCTATTCAACAGGATATAAGCTTCATTCCTTCTCTTTCTTTCTCTATAATTACCATGCTATCTATCAAACCATTCCCGTATTTGATTTCCTCTCCTATTTTTCCTGTGATCTATTCTATAATGAGTTTCACATTGAATACAACACCATTCCCTCCTTACGTTCTTCAATATTTTCACTTTAGCAGATAAGCCAGATATGTCCTCATCATTTTGACTTTCTAAATAATCCAATTCGTGATCGTTCATCTTTACTTTGACCGAGTCGAATTCTCTTGATGGTGATGGTGTACTACGGTCATATTTCGCATCACCTAATAAAGCAGTTCTATTATGAAGATTTTGATAGCTTCTATATAAAGAGTAGCAAAGAATAAGAAATAAAGATTATGAGCTCATCTCTCATCTTTTCGGCACCTTACACTTCTACTTCCAAACTGTCGAGACATTAAAAGAAAAAAGGCAAACCATTGGTTGTTACATACCTGAGTTTTATTTATTTATTTTGAAAAGCGCACAATAGTGTGTCCCGTTTGGTTATGAATGCTCATCTTACAGCAGTGCTTATGCTTCCCTTGTTTTCAAACGCGTGTGATCATTTATTCCTTATTCGTGTGCTCGTGTTAGGAGAGAATAGATGATATCCCATATATAAATGGCTTTTTTTGATATCCGACATCAATACAAATAGTGACCCTTCTCTTCTCAGTTTACAGCCCATATGCATTGGCTGAACAAATTTGCAAAAATGACTGGAGTTTCATAAAAGTAAACTAGACAACATTTTGAACATAAATATACTTTATTCCTTATCAGCACACGCATTCTTCTCCATCGACCATACTTTAACCCAATCAACAGCCAGTGCACGCTTATTACCTTTACCCCATGTTGGTAGCCACTTTTGCCTTGAGTCATAAAACTTATTAGGAGCATGAGGATCATCATTCTTCCAGGGCTTTGAAGGGTGATCCGGCCAGAATCCATTGACACCACCGACAGCCAAATTAATTATCTGCATGAGGCGATAAATAATCTGACAAAAAAGTGATTTTTATGTTATTTTACCAAATAAAACTCTTGATCAAAAGGTGCAGATATATCACCTCCTTTCCATGGATTCATTGTAGTCTTTTCATCAAATTCTCCTCTTTCCCATGCTGTTTTATCAAAATCAACTTCTAGTACAGTCTGTTTGTCAACGTAGGTTCTTAAACCTTCCTTTGTCCATTCGAGTCCTAAATTTTCAAGAAAATTAGACCACTTGTCTAGATCTCATTCATATAAACCTGCCAAAAGTATGAAAATTATCAGCAAAGGTGCCATTGGCTGAATGCACTTCAGCTTGTGTCAAGGAGTACTTGTTCAAATAAGGATTTGGCCCCCAATGCAGAGTGGATAACACGGCTGATACGTTTCCATAAGGGTATCTTACATTTCCTCTAGATTCCATCTGATAAAGACTATTTAACAAATCACGCGTGTTCACTTTTCTAGCTCCTTACAATATCTATTTCGCCTATAGAATAGATCAATAAGATAAGCATTTTTCAAATAAGATATATGCTTTTTCTTACCACTTGCTGGCCAGCTACCATAGGCAGAATACTTTGGCAACATCCAAACGGCTGGCCTATGTAATAAAGTTTTTATAAGGATATACGTAGGCATTTATATTATGTATTACCATAGCCAGTCTCCAACAGGAAGTCGGGCCCTCACTTCGACTTTTCCATAGCGAAGAGACATTGAATTGATTGTTCTTAGTCTAGCTGATTGAACTGGGTTAATGTAGACTCCACCTGCGGGAGCACCCGATAGTCTTTCGCATCCTTCATGTAATATATAGTTAATTGTACTGTCTTTGTGTGTTTATTTGCTTTACCAAAGTTTGAATTATCTATATAAAGATGTAATCAGAGAGTAGTTACAGTATATAAAAAGAGCTATTACCTGTGCAATCTTCAGATGGTGATCCAGAGTACAAGGCTATCTTTCCACCTTCTTTTAGGGCGTCTTCACCAAGGAAATCAGAGGTCAATGTTGGCTTGATATACAATATACCATCCTCTACAAAGCTATTTGATCTATTATTGGCATAATACTGAAATTCCCAATTACCGCCTGGTATGTTGTAAGTGATTGTTTTGTATGCTTTATGATCAGAGCTTACCTCCACTGAGAGTAATCTCGTGCTATCAAAAAGTTAGTTTGATGACGTCTAAATACAGTGAAATACTGACCTGCCAATTCTTAAAGTTGAAGGTATCAAAGTGATCTTCGAATACGACACAATAGTTTGATTCGATAGCATTCTTTTGAGTAGTTAAAGTTCTATTGCTTGATGCAGCATGGATTGGTGTCCTAAGTTGAACATTGGGTTTCTTTATCAGGTGAGCAGCCTTGTTTAATTCAAAGCCAAATACACTGGCAGATGTCAAAAACACGATATGAGCTAAGGTTATCTTCATGTTTAAGAGTGGAAAAAAAAAAGAAGAAATAAAATGCGTATTCTTGTTTTATCCAAGTGCTTCCGGGAATGCATAAATCAAGGCACGTTTCACAAAGCATATAGATCTACACGCATTTGCCCTTTTTCCTTTTTCTGGATTGGTTCTCCGACTGACAACATTACAAAAAGTTTTCTTTTTTTTTTTTACCTTTTTTTTTTCTCTTGTTTAGCATAAATTAAATGACGCATAAAAGACGTGGCAAGAGACCTTTATCAAAAAGAAACAGCTCGAGTCAAAATAAAGATCAGTTTATGGACCTTGCTCAAGCAGCATTAGAGGAAGCTGATCAAGAAGAAGAAAAGAGAGGAGTGATTGGTGAAGTAGTAGAGGCACTCATTGTCAATACAGGCGCACCACTTGTAGCAGAAGTCATTTCAGAGCAACTAAGAAGTCAAGATATTATAGAAAGAGCAGCAGAGATGCACGAGGAAAGAAAGAGACTGAGCCCAAGCCCGAGTCTAACAGAGATCGAATCCTTGAAGGAGCCTATAAGTGATGAAGAAAAAGAAGATACAGTAAAGAAACGAGATACTATAGATCGACCCATGATGATTACAGAATACTCTTGGCGTTTATTTAGATTACTCTTGTTAGCAAGCATTGTTGGATTAACATGCCATTTTATCAATATTCATAGATACCCTTTCTTTATGTAACAAAGAAGCATTTATTTATTTAGTAATAAACTTTTGACAATATATAAAAGATGAATGGTATATGTAGCATGCTTATTCTTTCCTCTTTAGGGCTTTTCAGGGACAAATGCATCTGGTTTTGCGTTACTGCTTTCTGATAATGTTGTCATGCTCTCATCTCTTTCCCTTGGCTTTATCAGCTCCTCTTCCTTTTCTCTTTTCTTTGCCTCTTGCTCTTCCTTCATCTTTTCTGCTAATTCAGGATATTTCTTCAAGAAATCTCTTTCTCTTCTAAACAGCAATATGTGTGGTTCAGGAGCTTAAAATGAATTAATACATATGTATTGTACATTCTCTATACTCTCATTACCATGCACCATATAATGTTGCCAACCTACAGATTGGCTTACACCCAATGCTCTACATTCTTCTTCTGTCATCAATCCATGATGTGGTAACCATCTAGCAATTTCTAATGGTAGGATAACGTGTCTATAATATAAATTAGATTGAATATATATATATCACTTATATCTCTCTTTACCTATATTCATAAATATCATCTATAGCATATATAAAGATCAATAAATAAAATAGAAAAAGTTTATAAAGACCTACCAAAATATCTTGAAGAATAGGTAATCTTATCTTCATAGTCCAATACGTCCTTTTGTTTTTGTACCCTTTCCATTTCAAGCTGCTCTGATGATTTTTCATGATCAGGCACAGGTGGTGGTGGACGATTGGATCTTTTTTGTCTTCTAAAGAATACTCTCTTTGTACCCTTTTCTACCATTCGTTTCTGATAGCTTGCAAGTTCTTGAACCGTCTTTTGTGCAAGACCATTATATACTTTTTGTTTAGGTTGATCTCTTCCATTAGGTTGACTCATGTTATTGTTCGGTTGATTTGATATTTCTCTTTTCTTGATTACTTTGTCATCCTGATCATGTAATTTTACTGTTGATGTATCTTTGTCCATTTTATAAAAAAAAAAAGAGGAACAAAAAAGCCAATTGAGCTGTCACACGCATAAACAAGTACCATATAAAAAAATATAAGCATCTGGCGTCAGTCTATTTTTAATAGTGTCAAGTGATGAACTATCATATTCCCCGGATTGAGGTCAACTTGCTTATTGATTTAATACAATGTACAAAATCAAAAAGAAGGCAAGTCTTACATCATGAATATCAGTTTATGTTTAATATGTAAGACTGTATCATACATTGATCCTCTTTTTTATATGTGTCTAGGCATAATAACAAATCGCCGAGATTATTAAAAGAGATGTATGTGTCTATCTTGCTTGACACAAACAGTTTAACAATTAAATAGAATAAAAACATATATGCGTCAAGATTATAATTTATTAATGTTCGGTTGGATCATCGGTACATCAGTCGGTTACAGTAACCACACTTCTTTTTTTATTTATTTACTACTTCTTTTTATCTATAAATGATCGTTTTTTGTCGACATATTGAATAAACAATTGTCTTTTTTTTTTATAAATATATATTATGAATGATAAGCAAGAGGAATTAAAAACCACTTTATTAAACCCTGTGGCGTCTTCTTCAAAGATTAAAAGACATGTACCACCCCTTTTATCACTTCCAGAGTGTTTAGCCTACACTTGCCCTGAACAGAGTAATTCCGATCTTTCATCATCGACAGCAGCAGGAACAACAGATCAAGACAAACAATCTTTTCTTATCACACGTCTTCCAAAGGCCATGATTCATCAATGGAAGCAAATCTCTTCTTTTCGTCAGCATTCAGTCAAAAGTCGATTATCAAGCAATGACATAAAGGATCAAAAGAGATTATACAGCTATTACCATGATCCGAATATCTCCCCTTGTTCGACAGCAGTGGCAGACGAAGAGAAGGGATATTTTCATATTCATGCAGCACAAAAGATAAAAAAGACGCCCCGTGGACGAATAGCAGCATTAGTGATGATCTTGTTTGGTTTTCTTATTGTTATTGTGTTTATTATTATGGGATTAGGCAAAGCGACAGAATCAAATGAAGACTCAATAGATAGCATGCAAAATAGTACCGTCAGTGCTTCTTTTGTCGATGCCAACAAACTCATGATGATGCCTACAACTCATCTACCAAGTCAGACCAACAGTCAAACTGAACTCATGCCAACACCGATCCATGATACAGTGACGAGATTTATTCTTATTGAGGATGCATCTGTACTAAACCAAATTATCACTCAAGCAGGAGTCACACCAAGTTATTTACCAATACCGAGCTAGTGTCTGTTTCTTTTACTTCATCGTTGGACATATGCGTGTATATTTAATAAAAACAAAAGGAGATAATTTTTCTACCTTCTTTAAAGTTTATAGAATTCATAAAATGAAACGGAATACTTATCGGTTATGAAATAAATGACGTATATATTAAAATATACAAGACCATATCACGATACATTGCTTACTATACATGGTCTATTAGAGAAAGAGAGAAAAAAAAAAAGAGCTGTGACTTTACTAATAATAATATCCCCCCAAGCGTGTGTGTCGTCTCTTTTTTTTAAACTTTTTTTTATTCTCTTTTGTGTCAATATAAATCAATGCTTGCATCAGAGGATAAAACTTATGAAGTAGATCCTATATTTGAACAAGAGTTTGAACGTGTTAAAGCCAGTGCCAAAGAATATGGAGCAAAGAATAATGAATTCCGTGCAAGCATTACTCGTTCAGTATTAGACACCTATAGAGGGCGTCGTTCTGTCTCAAGCTTTGTTCGTTTTGCAACTGCCATGATGAAGGATGAAGACGGCTACTTTAAGCAATACGAATTAAACACTCTGACCATGTTTGTCAATACTTTGAAATCAATGGACATTCAACTGGAAATCATTCGTGAACGCAATTCAACTGATCCACAGGACACGGAAGAAATACGAACACGTACAGAAATACTTACAGGAATGATTAACGGTCTGGTGGTAAATTTTAACATTGTTATTTCTTTGCACCTTATTTAATAGTCTATTAGGAATCTCAAGCACTTACTACCAATGACTGTAAAGTTCACTTTTCAAGTCAATTGCTCAAGGACTGTAACATAATTCCAAACAAGGTCTTATTCGATCGTCGTCTCATTCGTCTCAACACTGCTATGTTGTATGTCTCTTTTTTTATATAAATTTGTTTTTACTCACCTTTTCATTCTTAGATACAAGCAACACAAGTTTAACTTGCTTAGAGAAGACAGTGAAGGTTATGCAAGTCTTATTAACGAACTAACTATTTCCAGCATCGACAATCAACGGGATACAAAAGGAAAGTTGACACCTACATCCTTGTCAAAAGTACCCGAGTTCTTAAAGACCATTTCTTCTCACATTGGCGTGTTTCATCTTGATCCTAATCGTGTCCTTGACATCATTTTGGATTTTTATATAAAGCAATTGACAGTCAATTACACTTTTTGGACAGAGGTCATCAAGCAATCAGCTTGGATTCAAAAACTCACCTTTATTGATGTGAATGGTGAAGTGTCTACTGGACCAAGCGCTATTTTGGCACAGTTGATCGGATTTAGATTCTATAACTTTCATGTAAGTTTATGATGTGATGTTTATACAGTAAATACTCATTTCGTCTAATAGGTTGAAGAATCAACGCCTGTTCCAAAGGAACTCTACCTTACTATTGCTATTATGTTAAAGAATGGATTGATTTCACTTGGTGATATTATTCCTCATGTAAGAAAAATATACAAAAAGGAGAGTACTTTATCTAATAGCTCGTAGTTATCTCCTTTTGAAGAAGAAATGAAAGCAGCCAGGGACGAATATAATGTCAAGATGAACAAAGAAATCACAACCAATTCTGGTGGCAAGCTAGCCGTAAGTTTAAAAGACACACATACGCAATGGCAACATGTACCAACCTTGATATTTGCAGATGTACGGCGCTTTAGGAGAAGATGGCAATACACAAAAAGTAAAACGTGCAGCAGAAGATAATGGAGAAAATGATGTAGAAGCCAAAAAGAAGAATACCTCCAACGATGTTGTTGAGCTCACAAAGGCATTGTTCTCTGTTGGCGATTTAAAGAATGCAGAAGTGATGCTTTCAGTGTATGATAAGTTGATCGACATGCATCCTCAGCTTGCATATGACATCTACCGCATCTGTCGTGTTGTTCTTCAGCCTGCTTATGAAGCATTTGTTCCTGAGAACATAAAGCAGCTGTATACACGCTTTAGCCAATGTGCTGAACAATCTCAACTTAAATCAGCGTTTACAACACATGAAGATTATAATCCCAAAATACCTTCACAAATCAAATTGAAACGTGTCTTGGTGATTGATGCTCTGCTTGATGACACTCAGGATCTGAGAAAGATGGAGCGATATTCGTTTTTCTACAAGGAATGGAAGGATTCTTTAGAACTATGTGAATCCTATGAACACTTGACAACACGGTTTATGCCTCTTATGCGTTTGGCTGGCTACAGAACATATTTGGCTACAGACCTTATTCAGACATTAATATTGATCATTGGCGGATTGCTTGATAGAGAAAGAGACTACCCTGGATGCAGACTTCATCTTACCAACATGATTCGTGAATTCTTATTGCCGGCTATCTCCTTCAGCAAAGGTAACCCAGGCACCATGGCCAGTGTTTGGGAAGTTCTGTGCCGTCTGTCATTCCAGGAGAGATACTGCCTTTATGGAGAATGGAGTAACGAATTTTACAAAAAGAATATTGAGACAAAGCTGCTTAAAGCACGTGTAGAACGCGCAGCTAAATCAATGATGCGTCGAGTGTCAAAGAACGACGTGCGTCGATGTGGACGTGATCTTGGTAAATTAGCGCATTCAAACCCAACGATCGTGTTCAATGTTGTTCTCGATCAAGTTCAGTCCTTTGATAATTTGGCACCTATCATGGCAGACGCCTGCCGTTACCTTGGTGACTTTGCATATGACGTACTTGGCTTTATCCTCACTGACAAATGGACTGGTTCTCAAGGCGCTGGTAGAACGAAAAAGGAAAAGGAAAAAGATGACGGTATGCCAGCAAGCTGGTTACGTTCACTCGCTGTATTTACTGGCATGTTGTTCAAGAAACAAGATATTGATTCGACTCCCTTTTTACGGTACATGGCTTATCGCTTACGTTATGATGATTCAGTAGCCGATTTGATTCTCTTGAACGAGTTCATAACCAAGATGGGAGGTATTGAAATATTAGCTAGTGCTTGTACAAATGATCAGATTACTGCTGCTGGTTGCTCAGACTCGCTAAAATCTGAAGCATTCTTGCCTATCTCTCCTGATAATCGACGTGCATCTCGCCGTGTGTTGGGTCGTCTAAAAGATTCTCTCCGTCGAAACAATGTTGGGTTGGAAATCTTGGTGCTTCTGTACCGTTTGGAAGAAGCCTGCATGCACGAGCAAGCCGTTCCTGCAAGCGATCGATGTTCTAAGTTGGATAAAGTACATCAAACACAGCTGCAATACCTTGATTTGTTAACGACATTGTTTGAGCCTGACGAATATGCTACTTTAGTTCCAAGTGTAGAAACTTTAGTGAATGAATATGCGCTCCCCGTGCACATAGCCATGACAACTAACCGTACCAAGACACAGCATGCCATTCGACAAAATATGGACACTCCTGTTGTTGAAGGAGAAGTGTGGGCACCATTTAAGCAAGTGATCGATGTCTTACCCTCATTGCTCCAGATTCCTGCTATACCATCCATTTTTACCGCAGAATTCTACTTTATGTTCTGGCAACTCAGTCTATACGACATCTACTGTCCCATTAACCATTACGAAGCCGCTATCAAACGACACACCGATATGATTCGTCAATGTCAAGATGTACGGTCATCTTTTTACCAGAACAACAGACCTTCTGTAGTCAGTAAAGCTGAAAGACAGGCACAGGCATCTTTAGATATGCTTAATGAAGATCTTCCAAGACATCAATCACATGTAGAAAAAGTAATGACGATCCTAAAAGATTCACAGAAACGATGGTTTCCAAGCTCGATGCAACGACAGGCACTGATATCTAATATTCTTCAGCACTGTATATTGCCACGTAGCAAGATGTCTGAAGTGGATGCGGCCTTTTGTTATGAATTTGTTATGCTTATGCATAGAATCAACACAGTCAACTTCTCCAGCCTGACCTTATTTGATAAGGTTATCTCGGATAGTTTGTCAGCTAACTTTATTGCCTTTTCTGAATATGAAACCACCATCCACTCAAGATTCATCTTTAAGACTCTATCCAAGATGGGTAAATGGCACAAGGACGAAAAGCTGTACCTGAAGGATGCCCATGGTGACGGGCTCATTGGATTCCAAAAGAACTGGAATGTGGATGCTTCTCAAGGAGTAGCAAAAGAAGATTTGCTGAGCTTTACTGAATTCCAGCGCGTACTCTACAGATGGCATTTTAGATCATGTATGGCAATTGAACAAGCACTTAAATCTGGTGAAGCTCATTTGATAAAGAATGCCTTTTTGGTGCTACGTCAATTTGCCCCTTGCTTCCCTGGTGTTGTTGATCATGGAAACAGCATTTTGAAGATTGTTAAAAGGCTATCTGAAGAAGAGAAGCGACCTAATATCAAGGTGCTGGCACGTAGCTATATCGGTCTGGTTACCAAGTACAAGAGCTCATGGACTACGAAGAATGCATTCTTAGGACTCAAGGAGCCTAGTCCTCCAGCACAGCCATCTACACCGGCAGACACAAAGACAACCAAGACAGATTCAAGAACATCAACACAAACGGAAAATGAAAAAGAAGAGAAGCGACGTGAGGCAACTGAATCAAGCACCAGAGTATCTTCTGCATCTAGACCTTCTAGTCCCTCTCGACGAACTGAAAATGGCAAGGCATCGGATGAAACTGCAAATTCATCTTCAGAAAGGAAGCGATCTCGAGAATCAGAGCACACTCCTCGCGATAGTGAAAAGATGTCGAGAATAGATGAGTCTGGAGGACGTCATCGAACGGCTTCAGGATCTGCAAGGGATTCTCCAAGGGATGTAAAGGATGATAGATCAAGTAGAACTCCTAGAGTATCTGCGCCATCTGCAACTGATGAAGCTAGCTCTAGTAGACATTATGATGATAGAAACAGTAATCGCGCCAATGAGAGCAATAGCCGACACCCAGACGAACGCCCTTCGAGTCGATTAAATGAATCTCTTTCAAGCAGCCGGTACAACGATGACCGCACAAGCAGTGGAAGAATCAACACACCTTCATCTTTGAACGATCCTCGGTCGTCTTCAGCTAGAGGCTCCAAGAGAGTGTTGGAAGACAGAGAGCGTGATAGAGGTGAACGTCCGGATAAGCGAAGGTAAGGGCAATTAAAACAATGGCTTGATGTTGTCTGATGAAATTAATTAATAGTACACTTAGGGACATGAGAGATGACCGTGGTCGTGATGATAGACGCGATGACAGATTACGAGATACCCGAAGAGCAGACGATAGAAGGCCAGATGAAAGAAGATTAGATGATAGAAGGCCAGATGACAGAAGAGCAGATGACAGAAGAATTGACGACAGACGAATGGATGATAGACGTATGGACGATAGGCGTATGGATGACAGAAGATTCGATGAGCGCAGACTACATGATAGACGCGAAAGAGAAAGAGATCATCGTAGCAGTAGAAGACGTTAAATGTGTTTTAGTTTTTTTAAAAAATCAACTATTGTAAATAAACGTTTGTTGCATGATATGATTGGATAAGAATCTTATTGATCCTATTGGTCAACGTCAAAACTGCGGTGACGCAACTTTTTTTCTTTTTGGGGGGAAGAACACACTTTGAACCTTTTTCTTTTTTGGATCTACAACAGCAATGTCTAGTGAAGTAGAGACAATAGTGCACACAAACAAAACAGATGAAGTAGATTCCCTTAGATTTACGACACGTGCAGGAGGTGCCTACATTCCTCCTCATCGCATGCGTCAAATGCAACAATCAATAAAAGATACTAGCAGTGAAGCTTATCAACGCATTACCTGGGAAGCTTTGAAGAAGTCGATCAATGGCCTGATCAATAAAGTGAATACATCCAACATAAAGATGATTATACCAGAACTCTTTGCTGAAAACCTTGTTCGTGGACGAGGATTGTACTGCAGAAGTATAATGAAAGCACAAACAGCAAGTTTACCATTCACACCTGTCTATGCTGCAGTAACAGCAGTTGTAAATACGAAATTACCAGCTGTAGGAGCATTGCTCTTGTCTCGCTTAGTTGTTCAATTTAGAAGAGCATTCAGACGTAATGACAAGGTAACATATTACATTTAATTGTTGCACGCATCTGCTAATCTCTTTTTTGTATAGACTTCTTGTTTGGCAACAACCACTTTTATTGCTCACTTGACAAATCAGTTGGTTGCTCATGAAATCTTGGCACTTCAGATCCTGGCACTTTTGCTCGAACGACCTACAGATGATTCAGTAGAGATTGCAGTCGGCTTTATGAGAGAAGTGGGTGCACATTTAGCCAACGTGTCTCCCAAGGCCAACAATGCCATTTATGAAAGATTCAGAGCTGTTTTACACGAAGGCGAAATAGATAAACGTATTCAATACATGATTGAAGTGTTATTCCAAGTTCGAAAGGATAAATACAAAGACAACCCACCAATCATTAAAGAGCTTGATTTAGTGGAAGAAGAGGATCAGATTACCCATAATATCAGTTTAGATGATGAAGATCTTGACCCTGAAGATATGTTGAATATATTCAAATTTGATCCTGATTATACTGAAAACGAAGAAAAATACAGTGCGATCAAGGCTGAAATTTTGGGTGATGACGAGTCTGAAGATGAAAGTGGAACATCTGGAAGTGATGAAAGTGAAGAAGAGTCAGAAGAAGACGAAGAGACAATGGAAATTGTAGATAAAACAAACGCAGATTTGATTGAATTACGTCGAAAGATATATTTAACAGTAATGTCCAGTGTCAATTTTGAAGAAGCTTGCCACAAGTTGATGAAGCTACATGTGCCAGAAGGACATGAGGTAAGTCAAAGATATATATGTTATCATATTTTATATTGACTTTATCTTTCAAGATTGAGCTTTGTAACATGATAATTGAATGTTGCTCTCAAGAGCGTACATATCTTAAATACTATGGTTTAATGGCAGAACGCTTCTGTAAGCTCAACCGTATTTGGGTAGACAACTTTGTTCAATGCTTTGAAGAAGTGTATAATACAATTCACCGTTACGAAACAAACAGACTTCGCAACATTGCTAAACTCTTTGCACACTTATTCAACACGGATGCACTACCATGGACAGCATTCCAGATTATTAAACTAAATGAAGAAGACACTACATCTGCTTCTCGTATTTTTGTAAAGATTCTCTTTCAAGAAATTAACGAGTTTATTGGGCTTAAAGTTCTCAAGGAACGTATGCTTGATCCCTTCATGCAAGAGCCATTTTCTGGCATGTTCCCCAAGGATAATCCGAAGAACACTCGTTTTGCTATCAATTACTGGACAAGTATTGGTCTTGGTGCATTGACTGAAGATTTGCGCGAATGGTTGAGAAATGCACCCAAGCAGATCATGAAGCGAAGAGACAGCAGTGACAGTAGCTCAGGAAGCGATAGCAGTGACAGCAGTGACAGCAGTAGCAGTGGTAGCGATAGTGATGATAGTGGCTCCAGCAGTGATAGTAGCAGTGACAGTGAAAGTGATAGCGACAGCTACTCTAGTTCTCATTCTCGCTCTCGCTCTCGTTCTCGTTCTCGTTCTCGTACTCCTCCTCGTACCCGATATCGCTCTCGCTCTCGTTCTCGTTCCCGTTCTCGTACTCCTCCTCGTACCCGATATCGCTCTCGCTCTCGTACGCCTTCTCGATCCCGTACACCTTCACGTTCGCGTCCTCGCTATCGTTCGCGTACACCTCGTTCCGCTTACCGCTCTCGTTCTCGTTCTCGCACGCCCCCTCGACGACACTATCGTTCTCGCTCTCGTACGCCCCCTCGATCTCGTTATCGTTCGCGCTCTTCTTCATTTTCCCGTTCCCGATCTAGCTCAAGACGTCCTTCTAAAAGATCAAGACGCTAAAATAAAACTCACAGCCTGTGTTTTTTTTTTTTTTTAAAAAAAAAAAAAACGTTTATCCATCCTTTGTTTACATGTATCATAGTCTTTTTCATTTGTTTGTATTCTATACATTAAAAAAACCGAATAATAAATACATTGCTTTAGCATACACTGTGAGGCTCCCTTATAATAAACAAGCAGTACTCAGCTGAAATACATCCATTGTCAGTAATGATTGCAACAATAGTAATAGTAGCAAATCAAAAGAATAAAATTACGCAGCGAAAAGACAAATCACAATAAATGTTATCCTGATGCAAAAAAATTTCTAAAGACAGATGCCTTTATTAAGTTTTTTATCCAAATAAGCTCCTTAGATGAGAGTTTCATAAGGAATAGGAGCGATGGTTTGAGGGACATTCTTCTTGGTGGAGACATGACGAGCTTCACGAGGTTGAGCAGGGATTCTCTTGAGGTTGAATGTAACTAGGAAAAACAAATCAATAAATTATATACAATATACAAACACAATAACACTTACCACCAGCAGCCTTGGCTTCCTTCTTCTTTTGAGCATTAAGCTTAACACGGTCCAAGAATTCTTGACGGCACTTGGAGTGCTTGATGTGTTCAACACGAACATTGACACGCTTTTCCATGTAACGGCTACCGACAACCTTGTAAACGATGACACCGACGGAAGACTTGGTAACGTTGTAGATGACACCAGTACGACTAGAGTTGAATAATTTTGTTTAATTGTCTATTGTTTTTCCATATATCTCCAACTGTTATTGCTATTTACCCGTGGTAGAACTTGTGAGGCATACCCTTTTGAACAGCAGCATTGGCCTTAATGTCAACAATGTCACCAACCTTGTAGGTCTTCAAGTAGGTGGAAAGAGGAATGGTACCATGTTCTCTGAAGTTACGAGAGAACATGTGACGAGTACGAGCACGAACTAGGAATCAAGTTTATATATTGTTTTTATCTATTTTAGTTGTTCAAATACTTACGACCGAATGAGTGAGGCATCTTGTACGAAGTGGTATGAAAAGAGACCGAAACAAATAATTGGAAGGAAAAAAATTGTTAATAAACTATTGAGAATAAAAAAAATTGCTGTGGCTTAGCTTGCTTTGTTTGGAGAATACAGTGGCTTATGCTCATGTCAACCGCAAAAAAATTTTCGAGCCCGCGCCTGGTTAAAAGTTGCAGACTAGAGGGAATATTGTATGTTTTCCTTCTCTTTAATTTTGGTTTCCAAGAATGGCCGGTACCGTCAGAAACTGTCGCAAGACCTCCACTGTCCCCAAGCGTCCCTTCGAGTCTGCTCGTCTTGACCAAGAACTCAAGTTGATTGGTGAATATGGTCTCAAGAACAAGAGAGAAATCTGGAGAGTTGGTTACACTCTTTCCAAGATTCGTCGTGCTGCTCGTGAACTTTTAAAGTTGGATGAAAAGGACCCTCGTCGTCTCTTTGAAGGTAACGCCTTGATCCGTCGTCTTCTCCGTATTGGTGTCCTCGACGAAAGCCGTATGAAGCTCGATTATGTTCTTGCCCTCAAGATTGAAGATTTCTTGGAACGTCGTCTCCAAACCCAAGTCTTCAAGTTGGGTCTTGCCAAGTCTATTCACCACGCCCGTGTCTTGATCCGTCAACGCCACATCCGTGTTGGTAAGCAAATCGTCAATGTTCCCTCTTTCATCGTCCGTTTGGATTCCCAAAAGCACATCGACTTTGCCTTGACTTCTCCTTATGGTGGTGGTCGTGCCGGTCGTGTCAAGAGAAAGAGAGCCAATGCTGGTAGCGGTGAAGCTGCTGAAGAAGAAGATGAAGAGTAAACTCTGTCCTTATCGGTGGTCTACAACCTCATATGAACCTTTGCAATAAATTTAAATGATGTTTGTAAAAAAATCACTCTGTGGTTTTTCGAAGACATCTTAATTGCAAAGCACCTGTCGCTATTGTGTTGTCAAATTCGGGAGTATTTGATAGCAGGATAGCACAGTATCATATAAAAGCCCCTTCTATACTCCTCTCTCGTCTCTATGCACTGTATTTCTCTGTCGACACTTGACCCTACATTGCACTTTTTTAATGAGAACACGCAAAAGGGAAATCCAAGTGTAAATGTCATTTTAGACCCTAATACTAAATGAAGTGGTCATGTGTAAGTTTGTTTTATATTGGATATTGTTGTCAGCATAGATGAGAAAGATTGGGGCTTTTAATGTTTATGCTTTGTATATTAAGATTTTTTTTATTATTAGCTTAAGATTAATAACTATAGTCACACATTAAGAAGTAATTAGAGAGCAAAAAATTGATCATTGTTCTTTTCAAGTCCACGGGTTTTGATATAAACTTGCAAGTCATAGAAGAAATCACCCCATTCTCTCCAGAGAGATGCCTTTCCGAATATCACAAAGAGCCAAATACCAATCGTACTCACAAGAGTTTCTGCTGCTACCATGAGCGCAAAAGGAGGCAGTTTGTCTTTGATAATGTACGTACAATTGTCTTGGCCACCATCAGGAGATATCATACATTCTATCCAGCTCAGCTTGATAGTGTCATCATTCTTGAGATTAACCATTTTGTGGATTTGTGTAAAGTAAAATATCTATAGGATGACTTGTGTTATTAGTTTTGTCCATTTGAATATAAACATTAGTATTACCCAGTAAAAGACGACGGTTCCACTAGACAAAATAGCCAGCAATATAGCACGCCATTGAATCTGCACTGCAGTAATAACATGTTTATGCTTTCTAGAAGTAATAGGCAGGTTTGTGGTGCCTTGAGATGCAGACTGAGATATGTCTGATTGGATGCCTTCTCGAAATGCCATTCGAGCAATATAAATAAACGTAGCTATGTGAACCAAGAATGCTGGACAGACGATAGCAGCCATAGGATAAAAGAATAACTCGAAAATCTTGTCTACAGATACTAAGCAAAGGTTGGCAAATTCAAATTTGACCTTGTGAAGACCAAGAGTGAGTGACATAAAGACAATAGGATATCCCCAGCAAAAGGTGTTCAAAATATAGTATCTGTTGGTAAAGAAGTTCACTTTCCAAACAGTGTGCAAGTGAAGATTCAGAATGAGAGCAGCGCTCCAACAGCAGGTTGCCAATGAAGAGAAGATAAGAATAGCGCCTATTAAAAGTCATTTAAGCAAGAGGATAATAGGAATAGTAATAAAAAAAGGTATTTACCTTGTACAGCACATAAAGGATTATTGTCTTGTGAGCTGACAGAAGCAGGGTTGGCACATTGAATTCGTTTAGGATCATTTACTGAGAAGAAAGAGACCATGCTGAACAGAAAGATGGATATAGAAAAGTTCAAAATGAGCAAAGAAGGGTGTCTTCTCTTATCAGGCAAGACCAAGTAACTGACTGTCAGGATGAGTGACAATACGGCGGATATGCATCTGACAATGTCGGTTGCTAAGAACGCACGTATAGTCCAGTCGGTAGGATAGAACTAATAAACAATAAATCAATATTACATGTCAAATTATAGAACCGCAATATACTTTACAAAATTTTGTTGCGGACACGGAAGGCAACAGCCTGCTTTACAGAATGCAGTGTTTGTTGCGCTTCCTGGCTGTTCATAACCAGCATCCTTTACAAAAGGAGCGGGGCATTGGGCAACAACAAAGTTGTCTGGAATATATGATAGGTTATAGTGGGCGTTTGTATTTGAAAGCTTAGATGCTATAGCGTTACATTTGCTGCTGGAAGACAGAGGCTGTTGTGTGATGGGTGATGTTTTCTTGCAGTCTGGCAGTGCGTTAAGCCCAGTAAGCATAAAGATATTTTTACATTGATGGTAAACTTCTTCGCAAGAGGATATGCATCCCATTGTGGGTTCTAGACAAAAATTTGTTTAAAATGTTTGTTATAATAGATCATTTTGAATAATTACCATTGTTATCACATCTAGGATAAGCAAAGGAACAAGAATATCTGTAATAAGCGTCTACACAAGTGGGTGCAATGTCTTTAAAGCCTTCGCTTATATTCTTTAATAGTGCTATTTGTTGTTCAATTAATGGTATTGGCAGTCCTTTTGTGTATACGCTATAGTTTATATATGCCTGCGGAAGGCGATGTTAATATATTGTTATACTGAATAAAAGGTTGCTTCTCTTACACTGCATATTCCATTTGTTGGATAATTTGTACATGAGCCTATTATAAAAATGTGTGAGTATATTTTTAACTATATTTCGTTAAAATACGCCGTACTTGGTGTGGCAGAAGCACTTGTGGCACTAGATTGTGTAGTATTAGTTGTAGGCACTTGTGCTTGACCAAAAATTGGGGAAAGGGATAGGGTGAAGACAAGTGCACATTTATATAAAAGATGCGAAACCATTGTATTGTCGCTTTACTATGCTCTTGATCTGATCAGTAGTTGAAGGCAGGCCTTGGGGTATCTGCTCTTTAAATTTACAAATGAGGGTAACAGAAAAATAAAAATCAGGAAAGAAAGGTGGGGAAATTCAGAACGATTCAGAATAAAATAAGAAAGGCTGTTGTTTTTCTCTTTGTAACTGACATTTCTCGAATAACACAAGTCTATTTATACTGCATAGTCCCCCGCCCCCTCTAGAACCTTCTTAACGTATATATCTTAATACTTCGTTACTATAAAATGCAAACCCAAACAGCCCTTCCCCTACATTTATTCCCTTTTCGAACAAGACACGATATTTTCTCATAAGGCAATATCCATTACACACTGTGCTTTGGCCAACATTAAGTTATAACAATGCTTCTCAGCTTTCTATAATAAACATAAGCTTAAATAATTATTCTTTTATTATCTAATAAGCTATTAATTAAGTAAATATCTTGATCGAGATTATATCTTTAGTGAAAATATCAACTCGGACTATGCATAAGAGTATATTTTTCCTATAAAAATGACACATATGTGTACTCAGCTTAGAAGCACATGTATTTGCCTTGTCCTACTTGTACAATTTTAAACACCTCCACAAGATGATTTGCTCCTTTTTCTTTACATGTAAACAGCCTAAATTATATATTGCTTTTTTCTCTTTGGTTGCCTTGATCATAGTTACACATATCATCTGAGTGACCTCTCAAACTTTTGTGCATGTGTGTGTGTACGTGTGTATGTAAATCATTGAAATCTGATCAATAAAATGCTTAGATATAATCGACGAATTATTTTTACCCGCCCTATTTTGGCGCTCCTGAACTTTCTTTTTTTTTTATCACTTCCTGCATAGAATAATCTTTATCATTGAGCTCCGCCATGACGATAATAGAAAGAAGGACAAGTACAATAGAAGCACTTGACGTTCTATGGTATGATGCATCAACTTATGGTAAACCGATAACTTAAAAAGAAATACGATCGTCCAGTTGCATTTTTTTGCTGACCAACCAAAGATATTCCAAACAAGTAAATTCATAACAACTCCACATTTTTTTAATTACAGATCGAATAAGCTTTTTTTTTTTTACAAACACAAAATTTCCGTTTAAGGAAAGCAAAGAGAAAGGGAAAGATGCATAGGCCCCGTTTCTAATGAAAGAAAAAAAAAAAAAAAAAAAAATACACAAAAAGCTTAAAAAGGGCAGTTTAGCAAATAAAAGACTGTTGAATCTCCCATGTTTACAACCCTTTATGGCTGATGGCGTCGCTCATTTTCTGGGCCAATCTAAGACATACTCTTTATTAACTTTTTTATTTGTTCGATTTCGTTGTACAAAAGTAAAAAGTGGCACTGAAAAAGATGAACTGTAATTTTGGGGTTTGAATTTATATCCGTAATAGCAAGATCATTTTTGGTTAAATTAATAGATATTTGCATATTCGAATATTACTTACATAGAACCCACGCATCCAATTACTGCCTTGAGTTAGTATACGTCATTTAAAGGGGATCGTTGACACGGTTAAATATAATTCTGCATTTCATTGCTTTTGTAATATATTTAGTACATATAGTACGCTAATAATAGAGCCTAGGCTATCGTAACCTAGTTAACTTTTTATAAGATGCATGATTGCATACACCAGTTTATAATACACAAAGAAGGAGACAATTGAGATTAATTGAGATTTACAGGGCTTATAAGGAAGATAGTATAACCACGAGTAAACATTGGGCATCCCTTTTAGGGAGCTGTATAGGGGGTTATTATAATAGACAAACGTTTCTTTTTAGAAACACCGTCCCTTACTCGACCTTGTCTTACTTATGATTTACCACCCGCCAATTTAATTAGGAGCATAGCTTTTTATTTAATGATATAGACATCTTCAACCTTTTACTGTCATAGACACAACTACTGACCCACTCTGTTGGATTTGTGCAACCTAAATGAATAAATAAAGAAAAAATTAATATCTAGCTTTCGACCTTTTTGCTGTTTCATAATGGAAGTCACTGCATTAAATAGTTACCTTCGTCACGATAGGTCCTGATAAGATCAAACTCCTAAATAAAAGGGTGCATTATAATGGTGTATAGTCATGATTTATTGACAGAACTTAATAGAAGGATTTACAATCATCATTTCCTTATTTTGATCAAGATACTTTGCGCTTCTTGACTTGTACTTTGCTTTCTTTGGAAACCGTTTCTTCCATAATGGCAGCAGTAGCTCTAGTTGTTTTTTGTTCATTGCTTTTTTAAGTCAAAAGGATCATTTTACGTTCATCCAAACAAACTTGGGAAGAGACAAAATCAAGTTTTATAAAGCATCATTATGGGTTATTATGAAATGGTTTACTGTTTCATGCCTTGTATTACACAATCCTAATACTATCACCCTTGTCTACTAAAAAGAGCTTAGAAAATGAGAGAATTTAGCAAGTGCCTTATTTGGCTAAACACTATGTTTGCGCGACTCACAGACTAGTTAACATAGCTAAACAATAGAGTTGCTAAGAAAAACACAGACTAGTTAACATAGCTAAACAATAGAGTTGCTAAGAAAAACAAAAACTGCACAATGAAAAAGCGTTTAAGCGATATCCTATAGTACCCACAATAAACACATCTTACATTACTTTTTCGGCCGCTTGTTTACTCTCGTGTTTTCCTTTTTTCCTACAGTCAACGTTATCCCTTCTACTAAGCTACCTTAACATGGCCCTCTTTAAATGTTTAAGCTCTTTCCTCTTTTAAATATTTAAGCGAATGGCTTAAACCTTAATAGAGTATTTTAGGACACAGTGAAGCTGATAAATATTTTCGTCTGGAACATCCTTTGCATTATCACAGTTTGCGAAAGTGAATATGGTATACGGTTGGCACATGTAGCTGTCTGTTTGAACACTTGCCGTTCGATATCTGCTGTATGTTAAAAGTTTGCTGAACTTCGTCTGGAGCTGTCTTAACTGATAAAGGCTATCGTAATTGTGGATATAGTGATTTGACTGTTTCATATACAATTTTTCGGCTGTCTTCCAGGATAAAAGTTTTGGTTATGGCAGGGGAAACACTGCATGTACCAGAAAATGCACCAGACGTTAAGTACTACGGACGTTACCTCTATTCACTACCTATGATGTTGTCAACAAAGCTTTTCACCATCTTGTTTTGTTTCTTTTCAAGAAGGAGTTAAAAAGAAATGCTGCTATTTATTTATTTATTCTAGTTCTATGTGTCAGTTTGTTCAACAAAGAACCAATATCCTAAAGTGTATTTCTGATAAATTCACATTTTGTATCAGAGAGTATGAGCTGGACAGCCTTAGATTAGGCAGAGATTTCGATAGTATAAGGCTGTAAAGTGATATCACATGTAGTGCCTAGAAGAAATGCCTATAGTATTAGCCTATTTTCTGGCGTATTTTCTGGTGCATGGAGTGTTCACCTTTATAAAAAAGCGACCTTTTGTTTTGTTTTTGTGCGACCAAAATTTAGCTTCACTATATGTGAATATGCTTTCATCCTGCATATGAACTCGTGGGAAGGTCATGTGCTCAACTTGAGATGCATTCACTAGAATTGAAATCATAAAATAACTTTTAACCTAAAGGCACGTTGACCGAAAATAGAATCTGGACCCCTTCAATGAGATTTTTTTTAAAAAAAAATTCTTCGTTGTTAGAGAAACACTATAAAAGTGAAAGCACTATGTTTGTCAGCTCAACCGGAGAAGAGAAAGAAAGAGAAAGGGAGAGAATGACGTAAACCTCCATACATTCTATTGCTGCTATTAGTTTGTAAAATCGAAATGGTTGTGGCTGAAATCTCTAAATGGATTGCAACCAGAAAAGCACGATGCTCTTGATTACACAGAGATCCTTCAAAAAAATGCGACAGGAGTCACTAGTATCAATATGAAGAATACTAATACCAAAAGATGTAGCTTATCATCCACACATACAAACTACCAACAAAAGAGCAATACTAAAGAGAAAAACAGGTTAAGGAAACTGCGTTTTTATTGATATAGGTCCATATTTTTTTCTGATCTAAAAAAGGCATATATTTAATTAAGAAGCCAAGTAAGCCTATTTCTGTAACCTTATGAATGCTTGGCGCAATACAACCTATTTCCTTGTACAGTTAAGGGTCTTTATCAGTATATCACCAGTTCTCTTCAAGATGTATGATTATCTCTTATAATGTTCCTGTGTGTGTTTTTGGGTTGATGAATACATTAATGCTCGAATGCCGCGAAAATCCCTTTTTGATTAGAAAGATATTAAATATGCCTTCATGTATCATAAATTTGCATAGGCACTTTTATATCTGGAGAAATCAGCATTCTGTAGGAAAATGTCAGACGGATTAAGAAAAGGTTCGACTAGTAATGTAGTCCTATCAAAGACCACAAGAGGATCTAAAAAGAGTTATTGCACTGAATAAAAAGATTCTCAAATATAGTGTAAAACGCGAATGAAGAGCCACGCTAGCTCAGTTTATTAACAACACAGCCAGAAATGAAATTCATGCGGCCGTACTACACTCAAGTCAGATTTGGATAAGGTTAGGGGCAAAAGACGCTTGAAGCCTGAAAAGAGATACGTAATCAGCCTTTCGGGGTTCTAGATGAGATTAACTTTCAGCAATGTATCCTCTTTTGAAATTGGTAAAAATCGCCACTAAACGTGCGCCTGGGGAGAAAAATACGGGCCTGAAAGTTTGACCCCAAACTCCAGCAGCGATGGCTCCTTTGTCCCTGAATTACAATAAAACAAGTTTAACAATTCTACAAGAACTTATACTACTGCCTAAGAACGATATAGCCAACTTTGTTGTAGGTTGGTTTAACGATGAAATTGCTTTTGAAATGAGAGAGATCTTGACATGTTGAAGAGATGAGTAGAGTCAGGCACCATAAGTTGATGATAGTGAAGTCGGAGCCTGAATCAATGAGCAACGGAACAGCACTTTCTCAAACTGTTGCCTTTTCATTTAATTTTGACTATTTCTTCGGCACACAACACCATCAACATCGCCAACCTAATCTCTATTAAAAAGTATATCTAAATTCATGTGATCAAATAAACGACCAAGGCGAAAAACAGCACTCATTATACGGTTGTTACAAAACCTTATCCGTGTTGCTTATCTTCACTCCTGGCAATGGATATATGGACACACTGTCTTTGCCATTCTATCAAGCTTTCCATTCTATACGTACCGTCAGACCGCAGCTCCACCAATGCTCCATCACGGCAACTTCATTAACAAGTCGAATAGACTCTACTTCTACTTTTCAGTGGCTCAGTTGTTTATGGAGCCCTCATTCGATCGGACTATTCGCCTCCATCACAACAATGAGTTGTCATCCGCTGTCTAACTGGTATTATCGCCACAAGGTCACCGATAACCCTGCCTCGCCATATGTTGGTAAGCGACGGCAACGAACATCGAGTCCTATGCAAGAATTCCAAGCGGACTATGTTAGTCTGCAAAAGACAACAAGATCGCTCTTCACTTTTAACGCCCACAAGCATTACTTGTCTGTCTTCAGTTACTTTTACAAATTTTAGTTTATCTGCTCTGGATCAACAACCAAGGTCACGCTCACGAAGTGTAATATTATGTAAACACATTATACGAACAAGTGGTCTTGTTATTCCCACCCACTTCTTTTTCTTTCTTGATTTGCTTTATCTCTGTCTCACTCAGAGGATAAAGGTCAATATTTTTTATTTCATTTATTTTATATTATTGTATGTTGCACAAATTTGAATAAATAAAGCTTATATTTTCAAACACTGAAGCGATTTGAAAAAAAGAAAAAAGAAAAGGCGGGTAAAGAAGGGCTGTAAACAAAAAAGGGGGAGCTTTAAATAATAAACAAACTTAGTGTAACTTACGCCTTAATCAGCAGGGCATTATCTACTGTCCATGCAACAGGCACATTCCCTCTCCCCTTCTAAATGCATACAATGATCACGCTGCTTAATTGCAGCTTGATACAGGCTCTTCATGTTTACTTGTTAGAGTAAGCCAACCCGTAATTTTGATAACATTATAAGTTTCATCCTTGACCAAAATGATAAAAAAGAATAGTCTGTTTTACTTAGACACAGTATTCCTTTAGGTTGATAATAAAAAAACAAGAAAAAAAAAAGAGAGGAGAAAGAAAGATAAGAAAGTATGCACATCCTACATTCTAGAATTATGTATGTGAAAAAAAAGCAGAACAAGGCAAATATAAAGAATTCCATATGACGTTAACTGAGCCAATATCATTACACCTTTACTTAATAGACCTTTTTTTTGTTTTACGTGAGAATTAATAAGAAGCGATTACCGCTCTATCGGATACAAATTTGTTATTGCATGCTATTTTATCTTGAAGTTGGGACAAATAAGATACTTCTCTGTATAATATGCACATGAACATATATTTTGCGTTTCCTTCTCTTTTTCTATTATTACTTCTGTTGTTGTTATTATTTTTATGAATTGCATTTGTTGCCATGATGCTTGTACCGAGTGGTCGTATCATTGTGGTATTTACATTGTACATAGTGTATTGTTTGCATATAAACAAGGTTGAAAAATACTAGATTATTTTTAACAAATTGGTTCCGTGGCAACCCAAACTTTATAAACAATAACAATCTCAATCCTTGTTACACAACTGTTGCCTCTTGTTATGAGAGGGCTGTGATACGGCTGCAAGTTTGTATCAAGGGGTAGAAAAACAAAATAAAACAGTTCATGCGAGAAAAATGTGCAACTTGTGTACCCTTCAATTTTAATCCCCTTTCCATTGTTTAATATAAACAGGCGTGTTTTTTTTTTCTCTTCTTCTTTTTCTTTTACATTTTATTACTCATGTTTGCACCCACGTATACTTCTTTTGACTTGAACGGCAAGAAGATCTTGTATGATACCAGTTTTGATCATGTTGCGCGATTTGGTTCTGATCTGTATAGTCCAATGATACCGCCCAACGATTATATCGTAAATATGTCAGGTGTGTCGGACATGAATTCAAAAGAAACAGACTTGAACTTGGACTATCAAATGTCTGAAGGAAATAACATGATCACCAAACGAGACGCTATCTCTTATCTAACCGGCGAATTGGACATGACACAGTCAACTCTTGCAAAATTTTACAGTCTTGCGCCATTTAGTCCTATCGAAGGAGATTTAATAAACTATTCAGTTTGTGACAACGCCTTTGTCTCCGATGGCTCCGACCTAGATCCAACAGCGATGATCACAACTCAAATGGGTCATCCGAATGTGTTCAAAGAAAGCTTACCGTCATTTACAGAACTACCATCAACCGTCATATCTGGTTACAATTTAGAGCTACCTGTCGGTTTTGAAGAGCAGCAGCCGTACTTCAACTCGGGTGCTACGACATCATCGCTCATGTGTTGTACAACGCAAAACATTGTGGTACCCGAGGGAAGCATATCGCATTTACCTGATTTAGCAGCCCCTGATGAATTTATCTCTTCCGATGAAGATAATAATAGTGCCGCTGACGATCATGACTATCCAGACCAAAAGGATGAGGTCACTCAGGTTACCAAGGAAACGCCAAAAGAAGTAGAAACGGAAAAGGAACAGACGGAATGTAGTGACCGACATTTGGAACACAGCGATAGTCAAACAGTCATTAAGCCAGTTCGACGAAAGCTGACCAACCAGGCTCGTACAAAGAAACATTGTAAATCGGGTCACATCAAAAAGAGGAATAGCAAGCTGAGCAAGAAATCATCCGTGTTTTATCAAGATCAAAGTGATAATAGTAAGAGAACAAGAAAGAACTATGACAAGACTGTTATCAATATCCTCATGAGTTGGTACCTTGAACACGATGGAAAGATACCAGATAGTTCTGCTAAAGAGGGTCTCTGCAAACAAACTGGTAAATCTATTGTTCAGAGTAAGTGTGAATAAAAATGAAAGGGAAATTTGTATCTAACCTTATTTTTTTTCCCATAGTCTCCACATGGTTCCAAAATGCAAGACGTAGATACGCCGGTAAATTAGAAGCCTATAGGCTATACTCTATAAAGCATCCAGATATTGTGTATGATAGTGAATCTTTGGACGTATTTTTAAGATCAAAACAAATGTAACAAATGTCCCCTCCCCCTTGTTTATATGCTGATACCCCTCTTTTCTTTTTCTTTTTTTTTTTTTTGCTTTAAACATTCGCATACTGTATTTAAATAAACAACAAAAAAAGGCTGTGTACTATTTTCAAGTTTCTTCATCGTTTCTAACCTGTATTACATAAAGAACCATGATCTTCTCGAAACGATACCAAAACAAACAGAAAGGGCTCGTAGTTCATCTACCTTATCAGTATTTTTATGTGGTTGCATATCCAGCAACGCCTGAAATTGGTTGATGTAAACAGAAACACATGATAATTGTGAAAAATATATTGCAATAATGAGACTGCGAGTGCCTTAGCAAATACTTATTTGGGTTTGTCTACTTAAGTAGTTATTACTTATATAATCGAGGATAAAGAATTGGTATTAATGAACATAAATTAACTCTAGTTAAAAGAATGAAAAAGTTAGTCCTGTGCATAGTTGAAAAAAAAAGAATTTTTTTCATTTCTTTCTTTCCCTTCTTATTATGGCACCCACATTTCATAAAAGCAAAATACCACATAAACGTGGTCCAACTCCTGGATCAGTACTTCCTAAAACGATGAAAGAGGAAGTCGATGCTGCAGGTTAGTTTATGATTACAACGTCTTGATAAAAACTAATGTATTTTGTTTAGAAAAGGACGATCGTAAATTTGGAAAGAAGTTTGTCAACAAGATTGCCAATCGTAAGGAACTAAGAAAACAGAAGCGTGCAGAGAAAGGTAAAAGAAAGGCTATCCATCAACAAACAAGAGATCAACAAAGCAAGAAGAGATTACTTCCTGAAAAACAGCCTCAATCTAGTAAACGTCAAAAAAAGGAAGATCTGCGCAAAGATCAATCCAAAGATCAACCTAAGAAGCAAGTGGCCAATCCTGAGGAAGCTGAAAAACGTTTATCGAAAAAGAATCCAGCACTTTATAAAATGTTGGCTGCTGACAACCTGGTAGGCAAGAATAGTACAGCCGATGAAGACTTTGAAGAGGATGACAAGGAAATTGCTTACTGGGAAAAGAAGTTGGGGTTAAATAAGAAAAAGAAAAAGAAGCTCGGAAAGGAGTTTGAAGATGATGGTCTACTGGATGTTTTGGGTAATGCTGACAACGCCAATAATGAGGTGGATGATATAGAATATTTGAAGCAAAAGCGAACAAAACAAGCTCAATTGAAGGAACAAAAAGGCTTGGAAGAGAATGCTGAAAGAGCAGTAGATCAATTATTTGAAGGCTTTCCAAGTGACGAAGAAGATGATGATATGGATGCAAGTGTTGACGAAGACATGTCAGATATACTTGACGATGAACAAGAAAGTGGTGAAGAAGGCTATGAAGAAGAAGTATCAGATGCCTTTGAGGACGAACAAGAAAGTGATGGAGAACAAGATGATGATGATGATGATGAAGAGGAAGAGGAAGAGGAAGAAGAGAGTGATGAAGAGAGTGAAAAGGAAGAACAAGTATTAGTTAAAGAGCCACCAAAAAGCTCTGTGCTGACAAAATATGTTCCTCCTCATTTAAGAAAACCTGTGTCGACCGGAAAGAGCGAACAACAGTTAAGATTACAAAAGCAACTTCAGGGTCAACTTAACAGATTGAGTGAGTTAAACATTGAAAGTATTCTAGTTGAAATCGAAAAGTGCTATGGAACTTATCCACGTCATGGTATGTTTATTTATGAACTATATATTAAACAACTATCTAACCTCGCTTGACAGATGTTACATCAACCATTACTGAGCTTATCATCAACTCCATCTCACAAAGGTCGAATTTGCTTGATTCATTCGTGATTACATATGCAACCATAGTTGCAAGTCTTTATCGTTTAGTTGGTGTTGAGTTTGGTAAATTCATAGAATGACCTATTGATAAGTCGCTAACATATCTTGTAGCTGCCCATTTTGTACAAACGGTTATTGAGATGTTTGAGACGGAACATAAAAAATATAGAAAGGCAAAACAGCAGACGATTGACGATGAACAAGAAGGTTACAAGGAAACGAGGAACTTGTTAACATTGATACTCGAATTATATAACTTTCAAGTCATCTCATGTATCCTTGTTTATGATATCGTGCGTATGCTTATCAGTGAACTAGACGAAGGCAATGTAGAACTCTTGCTACGAATTATTAGAAGTGAATATCCATATTACATATGATTAATTAAAATACTAATTTTTGTTTTTCGTAGCTGCTGGAGCTGAGCTTCGTAACGATGATCCTACCTCATTAAAACATATCATTGATGAAATACAAAAGGAAACAGCTAAACGCGATCCTTCGACTATATCGTAAGTGTTAGAAATTAGTATATATGATGCTTTTTTTGTAACGTTTTTTTTTTTTGCTACAGTCTGCGTCATAAGTTCATGCTTGAAACAATCGCTAATGTGAAAAATAACAAGATCAAGAATAAACAGACAGCAGCTGGACATGGTGATAAAGAGTTGGTACAAAAGATGAAAAAGTTTATACAAGGATTATCAAAGAAGAGATCGACCCGTAGTACAGAAGCCTTGCGTGTCAGTTTGGATGATATTCACAACGTCCATACAAAGGGTAAATGGTGGCTAGTTGGTGCCTCATGGAAGGATAATTTGGTAGGCACAGAGAGTAAATACAAGACAACAAATGTACCTGAAGATCTAAAGAAGGATCAATCAATGCAAGAGGCTCTTTTGAAGCTTGCGAGAAAGCAGGGAATGAATACAGATATACGTAGAACTATATTTATAACAATTATGAGTGCAGAGGTTTGAACAAGCATAAGGCTTTATTAAAATAAGATAGGCTAACGAAGCGAAATGATGTAGGATTATTTAGATGCATTTGAGAAACTGATGAAGCTAGGCTTAAATGAAGTCCAACAAAGAGAAATTTGTCGTGTTATGCTTCAATGCACAGGAAATGTAAGGGAATATGACTATGATAATCCTTTATCTAATAAATGATCATAGGAAAAAACATTTAATCCATACTATATGCTTGTTAGTAGAAGATTATGTGAAATAGACCATTCCTTCAAAGTGACCTTCCAATACTGTCTATGGGATTTTCTTAGAGAGTGTGGCGAAAACGAAGTGGGTGGTCTAGAACGAAGTGCGAGTGAAAACTTTTCTGGAAGCAAAGAAATCAGATTAAGCAAGATTGTAAACATGGCCAAGTTTTATGCTTCATTGATAACTGAAGGTGCTCTTACACTTGCTGTCTTGAAGAGTATCAACTTTATGAATTTACAAAAGAATGGCCGCATATTCCTGGAGTTACTCTTTGTAAATATATTATTACAATTGCACGCTGGAGGAGCACAGGCCATCGCCAATGTATTTGGCAAGATACGAGACCAGCGAATACTTGCTCAAGGCTGTATATTCTTCATTGTAGGAACTGTTGCTCACTGTAAACACTCTGGACTTGAAGAGGATGATATAGAAAAAGTGCAGTGGGGCTGTAAAATAGCTAAAGAAGTATTAAATAAATGATCCAAAAGCATTTAGACATTATTTCAATTTAATATATAATTGTGGCAACAAAATAAGTGGATATACCACTAAACAAATGTCTTAGGCCAATACTGCATGCACAAAAAATTCACGACAGAGTGGCTAATGCTACGAGCGCTACCTCGGGATGCTGACTATGATTTTATTTTACAACTTCACACTGTCAAAGTCTCTATCTAACCAAAGGCTGTCCTGTGGGATATTCTTTAATGTGAAATACACTTGAGTGATCTTGACAACATATGAAAATAAGGCAATAACAACATTTCTTTTTTATCTCTTCTTGAAAAGAAACATAAACCAAGATGGTGACTTTTTAAATGCATGTGTAGCTTGACGCTACACAATGAAAGGCTTTATTGGAGGACATCACGGGTACGTGGACGCCAGACCACGTATGTGCTAAAATAACCATGACGTTTATTAATAAAACACCAAGTAAAATGTTGTTATCATTTTTTTCTTTATTATTTGATCTACATCTTCTTGGGAGAGACCGTAAACAAAGCAGAGACAAGAAAGGGGCAAGGAGGGCGAGGGAACAGCCAACATTACTTACTCGTATAATGTGTTCAATACTTCATATATTCATGCTTACATAATATTTTCCGTTCCCTTCTTACTCAGTTTCCTCCCCTTTGACCTCAAAAGGGTTTTTAGATTCTATGTACCTTTTTTTGATCTGGCCCAGGCGGGACGAAATTATATTGTTTCAATGCATCCATTGTGGTCTTTTATTTTCTTTAATAAAATATTTGTTTAAGCGTATGTCCACTTATTTTGTTGTCACAATTATATATTAAATTGAAATAATGTCTAAATGCTTTTGGATCATTTAAATATACGTTCTTTCCTCTTCTCTTTTCTTTTTCTTTCAAGTAAAATGAAGAAGTCATTGTTGGTCCTTTCTCTAATCATTGGATTGTCTACTGCTTTTGATGTAAGTTGGCCCACTTTCTTTTTTTCAATCCATTTTATAACCATTATTGATCTGTCAATTTCAAAGAATACCTGTAATAATAATGTTGTTGCCTGTAAGTAATAATCTTTATAAATCTTGAGGAAACTCAAACATCTCTTTTTCTTAGATTGGGGTCAAAATTCATTTGGTGCTGCCAATAGTCAGGATAAATCTGGTTGGCAAAAGCCATTAAGTTTCTATTGTGATGATGACTCTATAAATGTCTTTCCAATATCCTTTTTAACAACTTTCTTTGGCCCTGGAAACAGTCCTGAAATCAATCTTGCCAATGTAAGTCCTCTCCCTTTTTTTATAAACATATAAACTAAAAATGAAATCAAGACATGTAACAGTGTCGATAACTCTACTTTTGCTGGAACTGCTTTGGCTGACTGTACAAGCATGGCTTCTGATATCAAGTATTGTCAATCAAAAGGCAAGCTGGTTACCCTCTCTTTGGGTGGTGCGACTGGTAGCGTTGGGTTTCAATCAGAAGATCAAGCCAACATATTTGCAGAAACCATTTGGAACGTCTTTTTGGGTGGTAGCTCATCCACTCGCCCCTTTGGTGATGCTATACTAGATGGGTAAGTTATGTCACCATCTCTTTTAATAAGCAGAGAGAGAGAGAGAGCAAGAAATGTTTACTATTTTTTTATATAGCATTGACCTTGATATCGAAGGAGGCGGATCAAATTGTAAGATTCTAGAAATGCAACAAAATTCTTGCTAAATTGACAACAAATTAGATTATGTACCTTTTCTTCAAAAATTAAGTTCATACTTTGATGATTCAAAAAAGTATTACATTACTGCTGCTCCCCAATGTGTCTTTCCTGATGCTAATCTTCAAAATACCTTGAACGCTTTCCCATTCGACGCTGTTTATGTTCAATTCTGTAAAATAATAATAGTACCAATAATCAATATTTTGGTTATTAACTACAATTAACAGATAATAATCCCTGTGGTCTTCAATACTTTGATAGCAATCAGTGGAACTTTGGTGTCTGGGATAACTGGGCTCGTAATTCCTCTCCTAATCCCAAGGTCAAGGTTTACATCGGCGCACCTGCTAGTCCATCTGCTGCTGGTAGTGGTTATGTTGGTCCTGATACTTTACTTAAAATTGCAGCGACAACAAAAGAATCATTTCCTAGCTTTGGTGGTGTCATGTTCTGGGGTAAGACTATCACGAAGGGATTGATATGTTTATAAAGCGCTTCTTCTATATATAGATGCATCACAAGCTTATGCTAATAATAACCTTGCTGCTACTATAAAAAATGGATTATCTAGTGGAAAAAGCTGTGGCCAGTCGTTTAATCTTTCTGTATGTACTGCACCTCCTTATGTTGCTGGTACTAGCTACAGTCGAGGAAGTACGGTTAGTTACAAGTAAGTACTACGCGTAGAGTGAGAGAGAAAGCTTTTTTATTCTAATCACTTACAATAACAAATAGTGGATATACTTGGGTTGTAAGTTTTAAAAGGCATATTGTTTCACTTTTTATCAAATAGTAACTGTTTATGACTTAGGCTAAATGGTATGCCTCGTCTCCTCCATCTTCAAATCCTTATTCTGATTGGGTTCCTATCAAGGCATGTATGCCAAATACGAGTGGAGCAGAAACATCTCTACCAAATATGATACCTGTTAGCAGTATATCCAAATCAGCTTCCAGTTCTATACAATCCATCACATCAAGTCGTTCTGTTATGGTACCCACAGCATCATCATCAGCAACACTATCAGTATCCAACACTGCCTCGCCTCCTGCAGCTACTGGTTCCCCATCAGTGCCTTCTACATGTTCCGGCGTACCTGAATGGTCACCCACTATTGCTTACACTGGTGGCAACATGGTTTACTACCAAAATGCTGTTTGGAAAGCAAAATGGTGGTCTCAAAACGATATTCCTGGTGGTGTCGCAGGCGTTTGGGAAAAGGTGGATGCTTGTGGCCAGTCAAGAACTTTATCAGCTCGATCTATTATTGAGGGTATAATCTAGCGATATAAGGCTCATAGAAACTTATATGGCTTTTTTTTTCCTAGCTGCTGCAAGAGTTCATTGTAAGCGTGACACTACCAAGTGGAATAGATTCAAGAAGTACAGTAAAGGAAATAGGGTTCTTTACAAGTAAGTGGGGGATATTTTTATTTTTATTGTTGTTTATTCATTGTATATTATCAGACGCTCGGTCTATGTTGCTTCTGATTCTAATGTTGTAAGTTATATATACAAGTTAGTGTTGCCTTACCTAATTGTCTTTATATTTATTGTAGAATGAGCAACCAGGATCTACTTCTTTCTTCTGGCAAAAAGACATTAACTGCGTATAAGCAAGCTTAAAATGGCTACATATTCACTTAGATACCATACTCGCTGTTGCTATTTAATTTATTGATTTTTAGACATATATTTATACATTCATATCAATTTCGTATATAGAAAGAAAATAATAAAAAAAAGGGGTACTTTATTGCATTTACAATAAATGGTTATGTGGTATCGGCTATAGCAAATTATTATATGCTATGAATGTATCAATTCTAGTTTAAATTAAGTGTGATGCTGTGTATATGGTTATTGTTCAATTGTTCCAAACATATTATTGCTTGATTCTGCAGGCGTAGCTTTACGTACACCGGCAAAGCCTCTTCTGTCACCCTTTCTCATCATGATCTTCCAATTTGCTTTTAAATTATTTAATACTCTCTCAATCTCTTCGTTGTGATCAGGAGCAGACGCTAAGAGAGACGTCATTTGTAACATCTTGGCAGCTGTTGCAGCAGGATTTTGCGAAGAACCAAAGTCGGTAAACAACTTATTGAAGACATCTATAAACACAATGATTAGAAAAATACTGAGGAAGGATGCTTGTTACCTTCTAGCCGTTTTGTCTGCAGCAAGATAACATTGTCTCTAAAGCTCCTTAATGCCATATTTCTCACATTCCATGCCTCAGCTTCGTCAGCAGATCGGTATATTATGTCTGTACGTAAAGGTAAAAATACAGCTTCAAAATAAGGTAAGGCATAAGTGAAGAAGAAGGACCACTGTTCGACCAGTCTATCCAGCAGTTTTTCATCTGTCACACCAAACATTTTAGAATTTAATGTAAACATGCCATCTCTCAATAATGCTTCAATGTCATGATAAAACTGAGGTGAAATAGGATCCGTTAAGCAGCGCCTATAGATGTATTAGAGCAAGAAGAAAAAAACGATAAGGTTCAGTTACCTTAATAATTCATTCAAATCTTCAATTGCTCCTTGTGGGCCTTCGCCGTTAAATAAAGGTAAGACACGAACACAAAGCGTCTGCCAAGCATCTTCTTGAGAGCTAGTGAAGAGTCCACTGTTGCTATTGACATTGCTTACATTATTCAAATATATACTGGATTGCATCATGCTCATACTACTGAAGCTGTTCTGTCTACGATAGGGTCCTCCTGGAGCGGTAGGAGGTGCTGCCATAGGCTGAAATGATATACTTCCTCCTACAATTGTATTATTGCTCACTGCATTGGCAGGAGAAAAATAAAAGTTGGAGTTATTAGATGAAGAAGGTGCAATATCCTCTCCTCTTAGATGCATAGTTGACCTTTCAACATCACGAGCAATTGACTTTGCGTCCAGCGCATTTAATGACTTGTGTATAGAGGGTGATGTTATGGGTGATGTTGGTCTTTGAACAGATTGTGACATAGATCTATCAAGGCTTCCTGAACTCGGCTGTTTACGAGCCCTAACATTGGTTCCCGGTTTTGATGTCTGACAGCTACCTCCACTGAATGGCGATTGTATAGTTGGTGTTTCTGGAGGATAGCCAGTGTTTTGTGATGAACTGCTTTCTGCTTTATCCATAAAAAAGGATGAATTTGATGAAGGAGAAGAGCATACACTTAGTTCTTCAAACGTAGCCTGTTGAGATGTAGGTAGAGACATTTTAAACAACAAAAAGAAAAAGAGAGAAAAAAAGATATCCAAAAATGGAAATCAATTGCCTCTCTCTGTGTGTGTCTCTGTTTCTGTTTGTCTTGTGACTCAGTTTCATTTGGCTCTCCACCCCCAAGCAAAAAGGGAAGCTTTTCTTTCAATATGTTTTCAATCTTTCGTCGAACGGCAGTAGAGGTAGCTGAGTCGAGTTTAAAAGGTAGAATGAAGCATACTGTTATTCTAGTAGTTATTTAATATCATGAAGCTTTAAATATGGACGGCCTTAGAGGCTGGCAAAGAGAGATGCCCATGACAGCTCTTAATTCGCAAAAAGATCTCACTCAATGGGTAGTCGGCAGCGATAAAGACATTGGCGGTTTCTCAGAAGCTCACTTGGAGATTACACCAGAAGGCACAGGGAGATTTCATGGAAACATTTCTTTGGATCTTCCTACTAATCCAGAAATTAAGCAAAGCGGATATGCTGCTATTCGTACAAAAGTAACAGTGATATTCAATTGATGATCCATTAGCCTTATTTTTTTTTTTTTTTCCTATTAGCAAAAAGAACAATCGTTATTTGGAATACCTTGTTGGGATACAACCTTATTTCGTTATTTGGCTCTGCGAGTGAAAGGAGATAAAAGGAAGTATTTTGTAAATATACAAACAGACGGTATTGTCAAGACAGATCTATTCCAACATCGATTATTTTTACGTACACCAGGTCAATGGGAGACAGTGATGGTAAGCAAAAATACCTTGTATATAAACTCCACAAGTAATTCGTGATATAGATTCCCTTTAAAGACTTCATTTTAACAAACAATGGCATGATTCAAGAAGAACAGATTGAAATGTTTAGAGAAAAAGTCAGAACAGTTGGTATCTCTCTCATGGACCGCCAAGAGGGTCCTTTTAATATTGAAATCGATTGGATAAAAGCTATGAACACTGAGTTCACAGAAGGTGATATGGACAGAGTACCAGACAAGGTTGAACAATTGTAAATAATAAATAATATCAGACACTTTCTCCACTTGTCAAAGATTTGCTTTTTTCTTTCTTTTCTGCGAAATGATGTAGCTCCCACAGTGAGACATATTGGCGTACACTCGCATGACAGAGAGAGTATTTCGTATTTTCAGAGTTAAAATCAATGATTAGTATAGAGCATTGGATGCTTTGCAAAAGACTAAAAGTAGTTTAATATACACTTTTAAACAAGATATTGTCATGACGCATAATTATGCATTTGTGTGGCAGCAAAAAAGATGTTTAATAACCTTTGACCAGCTATGGCCTCCGATTTCACAAGGCGTTTAGATGTTTTAAAACCAAGGTTATAACACATGTTATATTTCCAGAGACGATTAGGAAATAAAAGAAGTTCATTTTATAAGAATGCAAAAGAATTATGTTGAAATATGCCTTCCTCTGTTCTTGAGTAAAAGCTACATACCTGAAAGTACGTCAAGCGAATATGAAAGTAATTATAATTATATTAAAGAAGTGAAGTTGCAGCTTCAGAATTTGATGTCGCCCAACAATGAAGTCGTGTTCACGTGTCATGAACTTTGTTTATTTTTACTTGTCGCTTAGTGATTATTATTACCTTAAGATATGTACGTAAAAAAATAAAAAATGTTCATTTAATGGTTTGTTTGTTTTTTTTTTTTTTGCTTAATGGTTTTCGTTTTTGACTGCTTTCTTCTTGCTTAAGCAACCTCCCATTAAGCAAACAGGCTACGGAGGCTCTATAACCTTTCTTTGTTAAGGCGCTTTCCAAAGCATTTAGCAGAATGAGAAGCAAAACCTTTGAAGTCACTTAAATACAAACTATCGCATGCCTCACTAATTCTAGTCATTAGCGACCCTTTTCTAGAAACTTATTTCGCTTCACTTTACTCTTGACAACTGCCCAGAACTGCTCAATTGGATTCAGTTCAGGAAAATACGGAGGAAGATAAATATACCAATATCCTCAAGAGCGAATATACCTTCCTATATCAGTAGAGCTATGGATAGGAACATTATCCATGACAAGATAATGTCCCTTCATTTCTGGATACTTATCCATTTCATCAAGAGTGGCCTTTAAAAAGCTCAGATAGTGCCCTGTCACTGTCCCTGTACTATAGGCATCAGTCCCACGTCCAAGCTTTCTCTTTTTGATACGCTTTAGAACCCTCAAACTAACATTAATTAAGCCAGTGGCAGACGTTGCACCTAAAATCGAAGTTACATTTGCTTTAGTTGTAGGCACTGTAACTATTGCAGGAGTTCCTTCCCTTGACCAAGCCATACTTCGTTTCAAATTAATATGAAAGGCTGATTCATCAAGACACAATTGGCTGTAAAGTCCAAGTCAGTTTGCTGCCACTTTTGGACCCAATCGTATCTTTGCTGAATTTTTTCTTCGCTATTTCTTTCCAAAGAGTGGAATTGTGCTTGTTTAATGGATAGATTACACTGAGTTGTCATGAAGTTATAAACAGTACTACAAGAAACATTAAGATCTACAAAGTTTTGTGTCAAACTTTCTACCACTTCAGTTAAAACAGCAAAAGGATTCTCATCAATGTAGTTTAAAAGAAATCGCTTATGCTTCTCCCTAAGAATACGATGCCGGCCTGATTTTTTTCTTCTTCTCGAAAATGCTTTCAGGATCTTCGTAATAACGTTTAACCCATCTCTGGGCTGCACGAATATGAATACCTAATTGTCTCGCAGCAGCAGAAGCACTTAGGTTTTTACTAAAAATAGATGAAAAAATCTAGTTTTCTCATCATCAGAGTAAAATGTATAGCGTCGCTTATTGCATAACTCCATATCAACATCATTACTCATTTCATTTGCAGTTGGATGTATTGCAGGATTAGAACTTTCTGAAGGTTTATTCTTTAGAAATTGAGTACGAGAACTTATGGTTTCGATAGCGAACACCTCCTCATCAACATGTCCTCGTCCATCATAAAAAAACCGAATACTCATTTTGAATAACTGTACTGTAAAATAAACTGAAACAGGAAAAAAGCAAGGAATTATCGCTCCATTTTTATAAAAATAAAATGCCAAACAATTTTGTATGGTAATAATAATCACTAAGCGACAAGTAAAAATAAACAAAGTTCATGACACGTGAACACGACTTCATTGTTGGGCGACATCACTTCCTGAAATGACTTCCTTTACGCCCTTCGGTTCCCCAAGCCTAGCTCTCACCTAGTCTCAGCGATGGCCGATTATATGCTCCCTACTACATGAATTAGATCAGCTACACCATAGCAAATTGATCTCTACCAAGCATTCATTTAACCTTTCATCGATAACCCTACTCATTAACTTCCGTTTACATTTTTTACCCTTGTACTCATGAGGGGTTTTTTCGCTAACATTCACTTCCAAACGGATTGAACGGGTCCGGACGGACGTTTACTATATTATTTTATTTTTGCGCTCATTTGGACTATGAATAAAATATCATGTTTAAACAAAAATTTATAATACAAAATATACAAAATATGGCATCTTGGGACGACATTACTTTCTGGAAATAGTGTAGTTGTGGGGTCATTTCATGAATACCCACGGACATTCGTACTAGGAATTAATGCATTTTCTGGCACCTTATCTGGCTTCTCGAAGGTAGCCTTCTGGAGCGTGTAGTTATCATCGTCTTACGCCCACACATGTCATCCAATGCCTTCACATGCACAACTGCTTCTATTTTTTCTTTTCTATTGATGATTCACTTTCCTTTTGTCTGAGCAAGCTCCCCATAGGCCTCAAAATCACCAGCGACTGTTGTCAAATGACAACAATAGTGGATAGTCATTACAGGACCTTGAATACCCTAATCGTCTACTTCACATCGAAACATACTTTCAAGTCATTGATAAAGGCCATTTTCATCCTTTGATTATCGTCGCGAAAACAATCCATGCTGATTAATGCTCAGGTCTTTTTTTTTTCGCTGAGTTTTTTCAGTTTCTTGTGATACTTTGGACAAGCCGGGCAAGTTACTTTGGTCTGTGGACTCCGCGCCTATAGGTCTTTTAAATCTATTTTTTTGGTTGATCAACTGCTAGTCTTCTTTTCTGTTGCAAATGCCCATTAGTCAATTAAAAATAAAAACAAACGTTGTTAAACGGTAAAAAGAGAGCTTAATAATAATAAACAGTTGTATAACCTCATTTTTGTCTCAGTATTCATAAAGAATATCTCAGTTACGAGAAGGAAGCTGAACACCAACAAAAGCGTATTGACAAGCTCATTGCTGAAGGTGCAGATGAGGCCGACGTAAGAAAACAGGTAAATAGAATATAAAATTAATATAAGCATATTAAACATGTATAAAAATAGAAAGAAGTTCTTGATGAAACATTTCAAATGATCCCAGACGTCAAAAAGAGACTCGCAACAGCTTACCAAGACTTGCAAAATCAAATTGTCAGTAATTTTGAATGTAATATTTGATGGAAGAGTAACTAATTCATTATTATTTAGGAAAATGGTGAAAATACAGATCTTGATGAATTACAAGAAGCTCAAAGCATCCTTTCCGAGATATCCACAGAAGTTTAAATCGCATACCATTTGGAGCCTTATTTTACTAAATAAACCGTTTTTATCTGATAACATTATATATACACAAAACCCTATTTATTATCCTGTTGTATCCATTGCATCTACAGTTTCCACAGTCGGTTCTTGTTCCGTAACCATGTTTACTTTTTCTTCTGCCGTCAAAGCTTCGACAACAGGACCAGTAGACTAGATGTAGATGATATATCAGTCAATAATCCCAAGATGACTCCCTCTTCTATGAATATTATCTTTACCTCAACAAAATCATCCAGTAGTTTATCAAACTGATCCACTTTTCTTTGCACCTTGATATTCTCTTTTATCAGCTGTACCTTTCTTTGTTCAAGTACCTCTTTTTGTTCTTTTAGCCTAATGTCGTCTTAATAAAGGAACACGATATATATCTTTTTACTTACTCTGCTCGCACAACAAGTTCATATTTTAATCGATTGATCATCAATTGGTGAGGATTATCTGAATCAATAAGATATTCTGGTCCTGCTTTTGACTGAAACTCTTCTATTGGTATAAGTTCAACATCCTGGTATACAGATCTTTATAAAATAAAATTATAAATTATACTTTATATAAAACTAATTGGCTTACCTAAATTCACGACATTGAACGATTTCTTCAAGAATATGTCTCTTTTCATACATGACGTCTTGTAATTCAACTTGCTTTTTATCCATATGATCTTTAGCATCTGATGTTGATTGTTTACTGTCTCGCATAGAAATGTATGAATTGGCTTGAAGATCTTTTAGTCTGTCAAGACAATTTTGGATTTGCTCGTACTCGTCAGCATCATAATCACCTAGAGTACCCTACTCAATGTGAATCTAAGCTTCTTTATATAGAAAATTAATTACATTTATCTTCTTTTGCATATAACTTGTCAAGATGGTCTCAAGTTCTTTTGATGCAATTTCAATTGAATCTATTGTAGGCATTTTGTTAAAGACCAAAAAAAAAAAAGGAAATTGTTATTTCCGCCCTCAAATGAGTGTTTTTTTTTTTCTCTCAATTTTTTATTTTATTTACTTTCATGCACACAAATACAAGATTTTTTTAGTCTCGTACGTGAGAAAGTTCAACAGCAAAACCAACGGCGACCTTGGCAAATTCCTTCATGTGGTCAAATGAGAGGTTTTCAATAACATCTCTTGTTGTATGAATATAAGGATTTGAATTATCAAATTCACTTTCAATAGTGAAAGCAGAAGGGAATCCAAGTTTGCGCCAAGAAGCGTGATCTAGAGCGGTATTGAGTAACATTGAACAATTGATTCTAATAGATCTTACCACTGCATGCATAGCCACATTCTGTCAAACTGTAAGGGATTGCAGCATAGGTATCAACCAAAGCTTTCAAGAAATCAGTCAACTATAAACAATTAGTAACAAAGATACGCACTTTAGAATATAGTTACTTTTTCATCCACATGGTCCGTAACGATGCCAATGACTTCCTTATCCTTATTTTTGCCAATGAATCCTGTCATGTCATTCTGTAGCATTGCAACAACTCTCTTTCCTTCTTGATAATACTTGTCGGCTACATCTTGACTGCCCAACAAACCAGCTTCTTCACCACTATACCAGTGGAATTCAACAGGTCTTTCGGGCCTGAAGCCATTGTGAACAAGACTGCGGAATGCTTCCAAGATAGTAACAGTGCCACTGCCATCATCCTAAGGAATGATGTGTCATTATCTTGACTTTCTTTTTTATATGAAACTTACATCAGCACCGGGTGAACGGCCGAAGGAAGGAAGCCACATGTTGACAGAGTCTTGATGAGCGCCAACAATGACAACTTCATTTTCAAGGTCTTTGTTGGAACCTTCGAACCGAGCAATAATGGAGAATTGGTCCCACTAGTTTATGTTTAGCAATGGTTTGTGTAACAAAGATAAGTCTTACGGAGTGTTCAAATTCCTTGACGGACACATGATCATTGCCTGATGCAATATCTCTAATTTGTTGTATCAACCAGCGGCATGACTCAGCGCCGTACTTGGACTTGTAGTATCTGTTTCGGAAACTGGTAAAGTGTGTCAACACGGTTTCCATAGTATCAGTTGTCAAATTGCCAATGAAAGGTTCGGCCTCTTGTTGGTAGATAGCCTTGGTAGGGATGGCTATATACGAAATTAGGTTTCTATCTAAGACTTTTATATATAAACATACCGGGTGTCTCAGCAGCAAAAGAGGTTACTGGGGTGTTAGGATGGTCTGTGATATCCATAAACTTGATGCCAGCACGGAGTAAAGCTGACTTATCACTTTCGGTCATCCATTTGGGAGGAACGTCATCACTATTGTCAAGTATGAGCAATGCTTCACACAGATGAATTAATAAGTTACTACCTATATTGTATCAATCTGCGCTGAGGTTCAGGAACGTCAAAGATTCTAATTTGGTCAATCAAGGGACTTGCATTTATAAGGGCAGCAAGAGCAGAGAGGGATAAGAAGGATAAAGATATGAGTTTCATGTTTGTTTTTACGAAAAAAAAAAAAGGGAAAAGAGTAATGTGAAAAGACGCAGGAAAAAGATTGTCTGTGAAAAAAATGTCGCTTTTTCAAAATATCGTAAAATCGCTTTAGATACTTTTTGCCTTAATTGGAAAGTATATTCAAACTATGCCAAAGTCGAAGCAACCACAGGCAGAACCTTCTGCTACTAAGGCTGAAATAACTCACCTTCAACAATAAAACAACTCTCTCGGTGGATGTTTAACTAAGCCTTCCCCTGTCGCTGAATTGGCTGGTTCCAGCCCCTCCATTGTTACTCATCCACCTGAGTCACCTGGCAGTGCCAGCTCTCTTAGAAACAACCTTCCTCCGCCAGCCAAGGTTGTAAGTTCTAATACCACGAAACCTCCTTCAAGCTAAGCTGCCGCTCTTCGTACATTTCGCCATTTCTCTTCAAATCAAGGTTTCAAATACCTTTATGTTCCTGCCCAGCGATGTATCCCAATCGGCCAACTACTGTGCCTGCATACCAACAGCAGTCATGTCCTCAATGTGTATTATTTGGGCCGCTACCTTGTTATCTTATTCACAATGATTGTGGATCGGAGCTCCATTCACAGCTAAATTAGTTTGCAAGTATTGTTCGCGAAGAGTCTGACCCTCTTGAACCCGCAAATTTTCGTGACCTGACGTGCTCCAAATGGTATCACCAAGATAAGGTCATCTATACCTTTGGTGCTTTCGCTGATTGCATGATTTGTGCTATTTGTCTTATTAGAGCTCCTGCTGCACAATTCTTTGCTGAAATTTTTTCATACCACTGATAAATGATTCTATCCTGCACTTTGTTGCCAATACATTTTTATTCTTGGTCTCAAGAGTGAATGCCATAACTTATTATTCAATTTCTTAGAATAATACAGACTTTGACAATTATATCCACACTGCGAGTCTTCCCTTTCAAGACAGGATCTCTGCTATAATTTTAAAAGAAGTTATCAATGGTCATGCTTCTGCATAAAGCATTATCTAGTAATATAGTGTAAATAAGGCCTTTGATTATATATGTTTGTTGCTAGATATTGTTTAGAAGAAAGATGGCTTCCAGCTCTTTTAGTATTATACCATTATGTAATATGAGTTTTATGCTCAGCTGGATAGTGTCGTAGTTGAAGTATTGGTTGTAGTAGTAGTATTTATAGTTAGTACTCGGTAATGTATAGAATAAAAGCAAAGAAGTGATGAGTCTCTGCTTTATCCTTTTTTTAAATGTGCGAGTAGGAGCTCATAGCAAAAAGAAATTAGGTCTTTTTAAAAGAGGCCGGAGTACTAACTAAGGTACATGTAATTAAGTCAAATGTAATCCCACAGGTAAAGATTAATATTAGACATGGTCAAATACGACAGTAGTTAATCCAGCCATCTCTCGCGATGTATAGTATTGCTACGCATTCAGAATATGTGTAATTGACTAGTAGACAAAATATCACCTAATTTTGATAACAGAATGTTGTCGATGCTCATACGCAACAAGGCCTCGCTCTACCCTCTTTTTGTACCCGTCTACTTCATAAAAATAATAGTACATAACGTGCTTATGCTTATAAAGGATTTCATACTATGAATAATATATATAATATGAATTATGTGTTGATTATCCTTTTGAACTATAAGAATGTATGATCAAAGAAGCTAAGTTAAAAGAGTGTATATGCTGTTTTGAGAGCCTTTGTTACTATTAAGGTAGTCGATATACCATTTCTCGGCTTGGAAAAGGTAACACAACACCACTGTAATTGCGTCAAAGGATTAATAAAGTAAAGATCATCTTTTTTCAAGTAGGTTACTTGCTATAGGGTAAGCTTTGTCTATCCGCGGATCGACAATACTCAATAAAGAAACAGGTAGAAAAGAGAAGTTGATAGCGCAATTTGGTCATGTGCGTTATTGATACTTTAAAGCTTCCTTGTCTTACGTTCAAGATTAAGTGGTCAATACTCCTTCGACTATTTTGGAAGATCACATCTACAGAAAAATTGAGTCATATTGCAGAGGTCGGATAAAAAACATTGCTCAATGCTGGGAGTTCCTGGATTTGGGCTACTCAACCAACCAATCACAGTTTCAAACGGGAAATAAACTGGGGAAACCTTGTGCTCCCATTGTGTTCGTGATGAGGCTTAGCAGCCATAACATGACGATCGTTCAAGACAGAATAACAAGGAATTGACAGTGGGCTTGGTAAGTAGTAAACAATTAGTACAATAATGGCATGGGAATGGGATCGCTCTGGGTCTTTGTTAGTGGAATTGGCACATTTGGGGTCATGTAGAGTGTGAGCATTACCGCGTGTTCACGTTATTTCTTTTATTGTACTTGTGTTTCATGTCAACAGAACTGCAGATTAATTAAGCTGCCAAAACTACGATCAGCATTCTGAATGATCATAAAATAGCTGTATTAATCATCCATTCGCCCCTCAACTCGGCCAAACAGTGCTTTAGCATTTGTAATAGACTATTCGATATTGTCAAAAAGGTCATGTAGCGACTTCTAGTGCTACGTGTGTGCCTGTGTCGCTGCCATCTCTTTAAAGTATCTACACTCTTCCCATGGCAAAAAAGCGCCTAGTCTTTTGTAGTTAGGATTACAGCAAACTCAAACTCTGCCAGTATTTAAAAGGCTAAATGAGAGACTCAATTTATAGATTTGGTTGCAGTCTATTCCGTAGTTGCTACAGTAGACCTTGATTACCCTTTTGGTTCACAATTTATATTTCTCAAGTGTGACAATGAGAAAATGACAGTGGTTATTTTTTACGTGATGGACCAGAACAATAGGTGTGCTAATCGAGTAAAACAAAAAAGGACACTATTTAGTAAGAACTCATGACCATCATGGAAGGTTGTTCATGTCATCTTTCCATATATATCAACTAGATTGCATACAAACTGCATAATCCAAGAATAATAGCATTGGTGAAGTTTTATTTACTGATTATTTTCATTACTTGGAGCAACTGTAGTCTCTTGAGGTTCAGATGTGGTGACTTGATCATGATGTTCTTTTTCAATCGCAGTTTGAGGAGCAGGGTCATCTGTCGAGAGTTTTTCATGTTTACGCTCTTGATGATGCATTCTTGCTTCTTCTTCAGTCTGATCACAGCTGGTTAACTTGCGCTTTCTGCTACCAGGCATAATCAGTGGCTGCTGCTGCTCTTGTTGCTGTTGTTGCCCATCTCTTATAGGATAGAGATAGTAATAATCATCCACAATTCGCTCCAGAGAAGAATCCCAGACAGGCACATCAAACATCTCTTTAAAACGTGTACGGACAGGGTTCGTTTTCATTGTTTAATAAAAAAGGGGGAGAATAAGTCTCCTAAGATATGCAAATCATTCTACATGGTACATTCCTACAATTTTGTCTGGAAACGTAATCGAGGGCGCAAATGAAGATCCTCTGATGAGTATGCATCATGAGGCACAGTTTTGTAGCACAGAAAGATAAATTAGATGGTCATTAACCAATAGCCTGGGCAAGACTATTTCTTTGTACCATTGGCTTGATTTGGTAATGCATAAGGTGAGAAAAATATAACGTATGAAATCGCCACTTTTATCACATTACCTTCTTTTACCTCGTTTTTCTCACTCCACTTTTTCATCCTTTTCTTTTTTGTTTTATGGCCGAACAAGATTTCTTCGATGCTGGAATCAATACCTCATTCACATTTCAATATTCCATTGCCAACATGACAACCATACCTACTACTACAGGCAACAGCTTTCAAGTACAGAGAAAGGTAACTAGGAAACGAAATACGAAAATAATATAGCTCACCTATCCTAGTTCGATCCATCCATTCATCGATCTTATTATCTTCCGCCAATCAACAGTGACTATGCACTACAGCAAAGAGACTTTGATCAACAACAATGGAAAAATAACAACGTTTCACAAGTAGATTCAGCATTAACATGAATATAAACATGTATTTACCTTATTTCTATCTAGACACCTCAACATATCGTTTCCCCTGAAGCCATCAGAGAGGCTCAAAAGGAAGAATCAGAGGAACCTGATAGACCCTTTTCAAAATTCACTTCCTTTCTTGCACTAAAACAGCGCAGGGTGTCTCCTGAACCCAAATATATTTCATCCCCATCCTCGATTAAAGTCAATAGCGATGAGATTAGGATTGAAGAAGAATTGATACCTTATAGTAGTGAAGATGATGATATAAAAAAGCTCCCTAATTTATTCAATAATGACCTAAGATCTAAACTACTAGAGACATCATCCAGGATGACAGTAGCTGAAATAAGTAAAGATGTAGTAGGTGGTTGGTGGAAAACAATGCCTGATGTAAGAATATCTTGATTCACTTCATTCCTTGCTTATCCTTCATATACACAATATATACATTTCATAGGACCAACGGCAGTACTATATTAAGCAAGCTACCATGTTCAAAGAGGAACAAAAATATCCTGATTTTACTTACTCTCGGAAGTCTAAACCTGAAAAAAGACAGTTAGTGGATCCTGTTCTATCCCAGGAACGTTCTCAGCAGACAACACCAATCATCAGTGGGCCGTCCAAAAAGAGATCAAGAAAGTCTAACCTACCTGAAGGCCAGAAGGACCCTAGGGGACGTAAAAAGAAGAGGCATAGACATCCATTTGCACCAAAACATCCTATGTCGGCTTACCTTTACTACCTTGCTGATGTTTATCCCAAAGTGTCACAGAATTTCCCTGGATCTACTGTGGGGCCTATCAGTAAATCGATATCGGCCACTTGGCATGCCATGTCTGCAGAAGAAAGATTACCATGGAAACAAAAAGCAGAATCAGATAAAGCAAGATATGCTAGAGAAATGGAGGTTTATATGGCAAAAAATAAACTACAAGAACAACAACAGCAACAACAAGCGTCATTAAGTCATTCTATTGTACAGTAAAATAAACTTTATATCCCCCTTTTCTCTCGTCTTAGTGCATATAGAAATGCATTGGGCAAAAAATCCATTTTATAATCGACTTGCATTCGAACTAATGCAGCATGGATTCTTTTTATTTTAGCCATGACTTAGAGGCAGGATGATTAACTCGAGTAAGTCGCTGATCCATCTTTCCCTAACATTAGTCCATTCTTCATCCATGACGAGTGTATGTCTTTCTAAGTCAACTAATGCGCCTGCTAGATGCCTCTCTGATCGCGCACTGCTTACTAATGTTAGCCATGTCTCTCTTTCTTCGATCCATGCTTCCGATACGGCTGTCCAAAGTAAGGCCATCTCCAGCTGAACGAGTTGAAAGGCCACTTGATCAATGCTGTCTGGCTCTCTAGCCAACCATGCCTGTCTTTTGGATAACCATTTGGGTGATTTATGTCTGTTGTTAATGTGTGATTCATACAGTCTGATCTTGCTGTTGAGTAATTTAATGCTGCTCAGGACTGAAGTTTCGTATGAGGGTGGCGCTTCGTGAGATGTAGATGGTATAGAAAAGGCTGGTGGTGGACTATCGGATCGAATGATTTCATCCTCAGTTGTTGGGTTATCGTTATGTTCTTCTTCTTCATTATCTTCCTCAATATCTGCATCACCATGTTGTTGTATATCGATCAATTGCTGGTGATTATCTTCTATATGATCACCCCGAAGAGAATCATTGTTAAGACTATGTTGGCTACTCCTATTTCCATTACTGTCATTATTATTAATATTATTATTACTACTGCTGCTACTAGTACTGCTGCTGCTGTCACTACTGATAGCATTGCTCATGGTCATATTGTTTAGGCTTTCTTGATGTTGCTGAAGTAGTATTTTATCAAGTTTTTCTGATAATTGGTCCATCTTGATTTGCATTTCAATAGTTGTTTGCATAAGGGTATTAGTTGAATCATATTCGGGTACATGAATTTCCCAAATGTTTTCGATTGTTGAATCAGACACCAAGACTCTCTTGGGTATTATTTCCTGTAGATTGACATCAAGTTGAAATGGAATAAGTTTTGAACAAGACAAGAGAGCGGTTGCTTTTGGAAATATATCTTGAATATCACTAAAGAGGATGACTTTATCTTGATTTATCTTTCTGATGGGTATTTGGTAAAGTATGTTTTTATATTCTACAAGTTTATATAATGTCTCTTCCATTTTAAATATAGTAAAAAGAGAGAGAGAAAAAAAAGGGATATTTACATGACTTGTTTGCACTTTATTAGCACACTGATAAAAAAAAAATGATAATTTCAGACAACAAATAATAATAAAAGAGACAGCAAATAATGATAAAAGAGAGCCCACAAGCAAAAGAATGAATAAAGAAATGATTAGTAAATCAGTTATTTACATTGATATTAAATACTTACATTACAAAGAAGAGGATTTATAAGAGAAAAAGAATAGACATTTAAAAAAAATTATTAATATCTTACCCGAAGTGCATTAAATAGGGCTGGCGATAACCAGTCCAGAAAGAGTAAAGAAAGAAAGAAAGAAAGAAAAAAGAAAAAAAAAAAAAAGAGAGAGAGAGCGAGCAAGAAATAGATGGGACCAAAGTTTGGTAAGAACCAAAGTACCCCCAGATAGCACCTGTACTGTTTTGGTTTTATGACCTATAATACTACAAAGTCTCTAGCAACTTTTTCAGTTACGTGTTATTCATAAGAGTTGACCACATTTATCTTCTCTTCTCTCAAAAAGACAGAATTCTTTGTCTTTTTAATAATAAAGAAAGGATTGATAATCAACTAAAGCGTAACTGTTATTGATATTTTATTGTGTGCGCATAATTTATGAAAAATGTGTATTATAAACAAAAGTGCGTGATCTAGGATGGTTGCTCATATAATACATCACCATGTTTATCTATAGCCTTTTTAAAATATTTTGGAGGAATGGTTCCATCAATACCATCTGATAGAATAACATCATTTCTAGACTTGTAGAATTTGATTCCATCTAAAGTATGTTAATAAGCTCTCTTTATTATTACTATGATTATTATTACCTCTCATTGCTTTATCAGCATCAATAAAAATATATACTTCGCTTGACTTTCTTACACCACTTTTGACGTTAGGATCATTTGGTAATCCAATAGCAAAATGAATATGTATTCTATTCATTTTAGATAGCCCATCATTTTTGATTGATTCCCATGCTTTCATTGTTGTGCCATGGATAACAGGCGTAGTCACCTTGTCTAGTTTTTCTAATAACTCATCTGTATTGATCACGGGAATCGAATGACCTTGAGTGGCTCGAATATAATATACATCATTCTCTTCCTTCAACTCAAATCTCTTTTTATCATTATGATCAACCACGTATTGAATATCAGGATAGGTCACATCTTTGAATCGACGTAGCTTTAGCTATCATCCAGATAATTAATCATCATCATCACCATCATTATCAATACATAAAAAAAAGCTTACCAAATCATCAAGTTTTATAAACCCATCTGGAGCTATTTTCAAATTTTCTTTTAGTGCTCCGTGTCGAAGAACATAGGAAAGCTTTTTGGAGAGACTAGTAACTTTTTCTTCTGGCTGACTAGACATGGTAAACAAAGAAACGAGCAAGAGAAAGTGAGAAAAAGACCTGTCAAATATAAAAATTGAAGGCGGACTTTGATTTATGTTTGCATTTCATCGCTGCGTCGTCATACAGTGTATGGGTGATCAGTAAAAAAGTGTGCTTTTTGATATTTAGCAAGCTGGTGAGATTTATTTATTTCATCAAAGTACCATTTACAGAGCCTCCAGCGTCAATCGGCGGCTCTTGTATTAAGCGATTCAATGTCATTAAGTTTATCTTCCTTTATGTTTTACAACACCAGTCCAGAACTGTTCAGTGAGATTGAGTTCTGACGTAATAGAAGAACAATATACTTCGCCAATTGAACTTGAAGGCCATTATTTTTTTAACTATACATCTTGCTGTCCGTTTTATTTCATTCGTCTATTCTTAAATGAACATTACAAGGGATGCTGCCCTCTGTATGTATTTTTGTGAGGAATACACGGACGATTGTGTTAAAAAATGCAACGAGTAAAGGCAATGTCGAGACATGCTACAATACCTCTCCAAAGGAACCAATTGTTGTTTAAAGCCTCGAATTATTGATGATCCCTATACATACAGAACATACCGAGAGCCTCAAGAATTAAACTTAGTTGAAGAAGTCAGAAAAAGAAAGCAACTTATAATTTTGTTTTAGAAACAGATACACCAGAAAATAGGGCGCTTCTCTGGGACACTACCTATGTTGTCACTTTATATATTCATACCATCAAAGCGTCTACCTAACCTAAAGCTGCCCAGTTCACTCTCTTCGATACAAAATATGAATTCATCATAATTACACTTAAGGATATTGGTTCTTTGTTGATCAAACTGACGGCAAAAAATTAGAATAGATAATAGCACTTCTTTTTTAGCTCTTTCTCCTTCTTGAGGGGAAACAAACCAATATGATGAAAAGTTTTGTTGGGCGGTATCATAGGCAGTGGATAGAGGTAGCGCCCGTAGTATTAGTCTAACTTCTGGTGCATGTAGTGTTTCCATTTTTAAAAGCAAAGCCAGACAGAAATTCAAATAGTAGAAAAAAAAGCTTTATTTATTAGACGATACTTATCATGGTAAGCCCAAGTAATGGTATAAGCGAAATACATAAAGGTTCACGACAGACATGCTAGAATATTTCCAATTTGCTGATCATAATATTTGTTTGACTTCGATCAACTTTGCTAGGCTTTTGTCACGTTCCTATCTCATTAAAGATTTGTTGAAAGTATATCCTGTTATAAAGAAAATAGTCATTGAAAACTTTACTTATGATAACGAAATTCTTCTGGACTCTCAAATTCTGATGTCAGGTAGTCAGCTACTTCAAAAATATTACCGTAGAAAAAAGTTGATTCAACAATCAAAATAAGAGAATAACATAATGCATGCTTTTAATGAAAACAGCTAGGAGACTTGTGCTCGAATATCAAAACTGCCTTCCCGTAACGAGAAGCTTAGAAAAAATGGAGTAGCTCAGATAGGATAATGAAAGTATTCAAGGAAATTACAACGGAGGACTTCTCGATCTATATTCGACGTTCTCTTACCTTATTTGAACCGTGTTTGCATAAAGAACATAATCTGAAACATGACTGATCTCATTTCCCAAAAAAGGCGATCTGACTGATCTTGAAAATCGAAGACTCATCGCTCGGATCAACACCAATGCCTGCTTGCTTAATGCACGATTAATGCTCTATATGGACCGTTTTGGGGATCCCAGCAAGTACAATAGCCTGCTTGTCTTCTCCGCTCTTTTCCACAGCCATTTTCATCAATATTAACGGCCACATCACATCCGTTTATTTAAATGTGTAGTATCCACGCTACTATCCAGTGCTTAAATATAATATATAGTGTTGAACCTAATATTACTATAACATCTGTTACAGCTTAATCAAATATAGTTAACTAAGTTTAAATACATCAACTTTTTAATGTATAATTATAGGTTGTGCTATCATCTCTGTTCTCTTTATTTCGAATAAAGATACAACATAGTCTCATCGTATTTTTTACTTTGTTTAAATCTATCCAAAATTTAAATACAACAAGAAGCGTAGACTTGACCAAGATAATCCCAATATCGCTCCTGCTGTTTAATATCGTTTTCAACTCATTTCTTCGTGCCATCTCAGCAAACCCTGCTATCAAAGTTATCAATGGCTATCAAATCTCTTGGCCACACTTACTCGATGCTCTTGTCCGTCTGCCCCTTGAAGCTATAAAGATTCTAGCTTTGTTCCAATGATACTTTGGCGCTTTGAACTTACCTGATGATACGAATCATTACTGTTTGTTGGACGATGGTAAAAAAAAAAAAAAAAACGCGACACGTCAAGACGCGTGGCATCAACAAGTCACGTTACAAAAAAGTCAACAAAGGGGTTTTTCTTCTTTTGTCGGATTGAACTATGAGCGATGGTACCAAAATTGTATGCATCAGCTCCATGTAACTAAAATAGATATTATTAGACCTTCTTAAAGAGCTTCATGAGGAGATTAAGAAAGAACAGGAATCAGACATTACACCTGTCAAATCACAGACTATTGATATGGACTACCGAACAGGGTTTCGTTTAAAGTGTGTATAATACAAAAGTTGCCTTAAAGGAAGCTAACCTTTTAAAAAAGACGTCGCCTTGTATCAGAGATTAATTGTCAAAAAGGATTACAAAATGTTCGATTCATTCCCCTAAGTCAAGTTCATCCCTACATTGCAGAGTTTCATACTATAAGAGTGGGCATCAAGCCTTCAAAGGACTGGGCTACGACAGGCGTGATCGATCAATACTTTCCTCAAGACAGTTTTTGTGTTGTTAGGATAACCGATTTGAGAGGAGAGCATGTTCATGTTTATATCACTGGAAAAGCATACAAACAGTATGAACGTGCTATTGGTATGGGATCTATTTTGGTTCTGAAACGACCAGAATCTCTGTGTCCTCCAGATGTAAAGAAGAATGAATGAACCAAAGAGGCCTTTATTGATTTGTTTGATTAGACAGGAAAGGCTGCTGCGCTTCATGTTGATCAAGTACAACAAATGTGGGTAATGGGTCAAAGCTTAGACTTGAAGCAGTGTCAAGGATATACAAAAAAGGAACAAAGATGTCAGGAATGGATAGACATGTAAGGAGAAGGAAAATGGACAAGCTATTTGTAATATAGTAACATGCATGCATACAGACGCCAAGGGGAATACTGTAATGAACATTTAATGAAAATCTGCAGTTATTCTAAAAATGGTCGAATGGAATTAGCATCAGGGTAAATTTGACTTTACTCAGACTATGTATCAAATGCTAAGCATATTCATAGAGATACTGGCTTTGATATTCGATGGACAACAGTCATCAAAAAGTCTGACGGTTCAGTGTCATATCAAGCAATGAAAAAACCAGAACAGGTGCAAAGCAGTACTCAAAGTGCAAAAAAGGCTCTTGCGTACTATATCAGAGGAATAGGATTAGTCACTATCACAGGTGAACAGTTCAAGAAGAAACCAAAGAAAGAGAGTGACGGAATGGATAAGACAGCTATAGAGTAAGAGAAGAGAGAGGTAGATCACGTTGATTTTTAATTTAATTACCTTTTTATATATAGACAAATACTTAAAGGGAGATATGATCCTGGTGCACAAATGATTCGTAAATTAAAAGGAATTAAAGAAGAAGAGCCAGGTAGGTTCTGTTTAGTGATGTAATTGTCAATCATTAATATTATCAATAGAGCATTTGCTTTCTAAAGAAGCGCTAGTAAAGATGGGGATAGGTAATGGCACACCATTAACTAAAGAAGAAGAAGAGAAAAAGGTAAGGAAAATAAAGATGTGGTGTGTTTATAACACTATTTCATTATAGAAACGAACATTTGACGAATTGAAAAATGCAACCAAACGACAGGAAACCAAGAAAAAGCCTCGATACATAGAACTCTAATGTTGCATGATTCTATGACCAGTAAAAACCCAATGCTCCCTTTTTTAATCAACTGTTCAAATGGGTTCATAAAATAAAATAAATGTTCGCACCATAGCAAATTGCTCTTACAAATGAAGGCTTTATCCTTTCTCTTTGTTCTTTCTTGATGCTCGATTTATTCTTCTGATTTATCTTGTTTCTTAGGAGAGCAATCCTTCCTTTACCAGCATCATCGATTCAACAATTACATGGATGTGCACGACATCTGCGGTTTCTTCGACCAGCAAGAACCCCCTTATAAGTACAGGCATATATATGCCAATTTCATGCAGCCCCATTCTGAAGAGGGAGCACCGGAAGCCTATTAAAGCAAGACAATGAGTATAAATGAACCAATGGATTAAAATGTAATGGTGCCTTCACATAACATGCCGAAGGACATATGGCCTCCGATTCCCAAAAACAGCTGTCTGTCCAAGGACGACCTTATCTGCTTTAGCAGCTTGGCAAAATCTTCTTCTTTATACTTGCTTGTTGTATATGGTCGCTTTACCTCAATAAAAAAGAAGTATGTGTTTTTGCCTTTTGTTTGGAGGCCCAGAAAAAGGTTGGATTTCTTCTATTACTTGCTGTTTCGTTTATTTTATATATGAGCGTGACAACATAAGTCAGTATACATAAAGCAAAAGAATGGTAGTAGCACTCCCATCCCATAGACTGCGTCTTTCTCGCAACCATCAAGAAATATCTTTGAGAAGACGGGCATGGTATACTTGCTTGTAAATATGGCTTCTGAATTCTTACTGATAATTGTCTTGTCCTTCATGAAATGCTTACAAAGGTCATAAATGGTCTTGTCCATCCTATCCTTGACCACAAAGTCTTATTCTTCGAAATCTCCCTTTTGTTTGTCAAAATCACTATTTATGTTTCATTAACGCATACTTTATTTAAATTACATAAGCAATAGCCATACAAAGAAGCTTGGCTTTATTCCATCAAAGTGGCTTGTTAAAACCTTACCTTCTTCGGCTCTTAGATACTTCGTAAATCACCTGCTCAAGCCCGTTCACAGGAAAAATGAAGGATGGTTCTTGGAGCACTCCCTCGCTTAACCAAATCTAAAAGAGTAACGTTAGCGATATAGACGAATGATGGCAAAAAATAATTAAAGATAACCCTCTATATAGCTTTTTTACTAAGGGCAAGACGAAAAAAAAAGAAAGCTCATTATTACAGAAAGCATCATTTTATATGCATGCAGGATTATTACGTGGTCAATCAGAATTGAGCACATGCTAGTAGTTTGTTTTGGTAGTGTGCCAGGAACCTCCCTTTCAAACACTTTTGTTTGCAGTTGGTGTGCTTTGGGAATTACGACTTCAGGTTTTCGTTTTGCTTTGAAGAATCCAACGATATACTCCTGTTCGGTGATTGGTATCTCGTCCAGGTGTAGTATTTTGTAAGCAGAAGCAACGGCGAATCTTAACCTGTTGAGATAACGATTTGCGTAATGCTTGTCACCAAGAATTTGAGCAATCGTTGTGTATTGTAGTCTGCTGGAAATTGTAGAGGATCATCGTCCTTGCGCCGACTTGTCCATCTTTGCCAATCATTGCTATAGATTTTGTGAGTTATGCTCCTGCGTGTGAGCATCAGGAAATCTAGAGCTTGGTTACCTAATGAATTAGTTGTCTCTCTTTTTTCCTGATAAGTTCCATACGACCATCATCCGTCTGCTTATCTTAAAATCCGGTTTGTATTTCAGTACTGAGTCGGCCAATAGACTGCTCGGTGTATCTTTTGGTGTTTGATTTGTTGAAGTACTCGTGGTATGAATCTCCTTGTGGGAGATCAATACAAACCTCCCTTTAGCCAGTTTTGGTGAAGCATATCTATCTTGAATGATCCGCCAAAGCCGATGATTTTGTTGAAAATTTTTGTTGGCATTGTCGTTTCTTGTAGAAATTTTGTTTTCGTTGTATGTTATTGTCGACTTGGTTAATCTGATCGAATGTTTTCTTTTCCTGGGATATGTTGATATTTTACTTTTATATTGTATTGGTTGCAAACTTTTTGCATTGTTACGGTCAAGTCTTGAAGTATGCAGGATGCTGAACCCGATCTTCCACTGTATTTTAAAGCTGCTATATTACCCGTAGATATCTTTACCTTTGCACTTGCGTGAAGACGGAAGGCGAAGAGGATTGTTTTTAATCCTCGTGCATTGACTGAAAGCTTGCTTTCTTGTGATGTCTAAGGTCCTGTCGCCTTTTCTATGATTGAATTTTCCCTCATCCCAAGTCTGCCGCGTCGATGTGAATAATCAGCTGAGGTGCCTTTTTTGTCCTCTATATTAGTAATTCACTCCGTTATATTTATCCGTCTTATACTAATAGTCATCATGTGAGATTAGTCCATTACTATTATTATTTAAATTCAATCTACATTTAGCATTGTGCTTGCATTAATTTAATTTGTCACATGTCGGATAGTAAACTACTGTACTAAACTCTGTTTTATTTTAATGTTGTCAGCGTCTTGTCTCTCATGGTTCAAGAGTCTCCTTATTATAGTTCAAATGCATATAGGGACTACTAATATCTCATCAGTTACTTAATTAAGAGCAATAAAGCGCTGCTCTTGGAGTATGTTACCAATTTGGAGCCCGGGTTGAAGGCAACAATGACTATTATTAGGAAACTGTAGTAACCTTACACACATAAAATACATATACGTATATATATATATAGATATAGATATAGGATTGCTTTTATTTTGTCTTTATCTGTCTACTATGTTTAAGGCGCCCATTCTATACCTCTTTATGCTTGTAGCCTACATTCTGATCTTAAAGTTTGAATGTGTTCATGCAGATCCAAGCTGTAGCAAGAATGCAGAAACGGTTGTTTGTGTTAACTCTGTGGATGGAACAAATGTAAGAGCAAAAGTATATGTTGTAGCCGGAAAAGATGGAAATTCTATCCCTGAATATACATTAAAAGTGGCAATGGACAAGTTTATGGGAGGAACCTGCACTGTTGATAAAAATTCAGGATATATGCTTTGCGTAACCAGAGATCAATGGAGATTCTCTAACTGGTCTGGATACATTGACATAGAGTTTGCTTGCACTAACAAGCTATACAAAGCATATGGAGCAGACTGGAAATCAAGAGATTATTATTGTAGAAATAGATAAAAAAGGAAACACTATTTACTACCATTTGAAATATAAACAACTGCTCTTGACCAATAAAAGAATAGCCCAGCTTTACTGTACCATAGCAAATTGTTCTTATTTAAATTTTGCGACAAACGAAGGCTTTATCCTTTCTCTTTGTTCTTCCTTGATGCTCGACTTGTTCTTCTGATTTATCTTTTTAGGAGAGTCAGCTCTTCCTGTTGGAGATAGTAATATAGGGTTGCCATGTCAGATTTGTTTGAATCCTAGAATATAGTACTTTCGTAAAGCGCTCCAAATGATACAGGAACTTCGGTCCGCAAAAATAATTAGCTGTCCAAGGACGACTTCATCTGCTTCAGCAGCTTGGTGAAGTCTTCCTCTTATTGATACTTGTTTACTGTATTTGGGCGTTTTACCTCAATAAAAAAGAGATTCGTGTTTTTGCCTTTTATTTGATGGTCAGCAAAAAGTCGAGTTTCTTCCAGTTGCTTGTTGCTACATCTATCCCATTTGTGAGTGATAGTATAAATTTATTATTCGAGTGGAAAATAGAAGAAACTCAGCCTGCTAGTGTTTTTGTAAAATTAATGGTTCAATTCTTGCAGTAAAAGAAGGACGTTTTTATTAGAATCAATAAATCGAACTATTTGACTGTATAACAAGTTGTATTCCAAGGAGCAAAAGAGCTGTGATTTAATTTAATGCACAGACGATACGTAGTAGGCTATATGAGAGTGACAACATAAGTCAGTATACATAAAGCAAAAGAATGGTAGTAGCACTCCCATCCCATAGACTGCGTCTTTCTCGCAACCATCAAGAAATATCTTTGAGAAGACGGGCATGGTATACTTGCTTGTAAATATGGCTTCTGAATTCTTACTGATAATTGTCTTGTCCTTCATGAAATGCTTACAAAGGTCATAAATGGTCTTGTCCATCCTATCCTTGACCACAAAGTCTTATTCTTCGAAATCTCCCTTTTGTTTGTCAAAATCACTATTTATGTTTCATTAACGCATACTTTATTTAAATTACATAAGCAATAGCCATACAAAGAAGCTTGGCTTCATCCGAAGACCTAGGAAAGAGAACCTTCATTCCCTCAACATAACTTGTCAGAGCCTTGCCTTCTTCGGCTCTTTGGTACTGTGTGATGCACCTCTCTTGTTCGACTCTGTTAAAAGGAGAAATAAAAGACAATGATCTAATTCAATTTAAATTAGTAAACGAAACATTCGCTTGGGTAATTAAGATATTCCAGGAGCGCGTGATGAAATAATAGTGATGCATAAATGCTTCTCCTGCAACAGCTGGCTTCCTTTTTCAGGATATGGCTCTATTATTGGCTAAGAATTGACATATGCTCCTATTGGCTGGCATTTTAGTCTATTAAAGGTTCACTGTAGTTTTCTCTTTCTTTTCTACAAGTTACTTATTTGATTTTTTTATTTTTATTATTACTACTACTATTTTACGTATGAATAGGTACTTGGAATATATTTTACCGTTTATGATGTCTTAATAATGCGTAAATTAGACTTGGTTACGACTTGCATTCGCGCATTCTATCAAGTCTTGCAAGTGTATTAGCTGACCCCAAAGCTAATTCGACACAAGAAGAAGTTGAGAGACTTGTCTCAAAATGTCCACATGTATCAATTATTCCATTAGAAAATACCGAAATTATATCAACTTTAGAAGAAAGTAGACAAGTGTACATGGTAATATAGCTTTAGCTCATTTGTAACACAAATTGAAAGAATTGATCATTTTAAAAGACCTACCGCTGTCAAAATGCATTGGACGCTTTAGCAAAGTACGTAGTTCATGCCTGCGAACGAATACAAATCGAGCTCTTGCCTCTGTTGCTGAGCTATCTGAAGACCTTACCAAGCTTTCGGTGGGATAGTATTCTCCTTTCTAATGGTAAAAAGATCGTCCGAGTACATGCTGTAGTCACTCAATATATAAATATATATTTATAAACTAGGACCAACGCCTCCTGATAGCACTACCTTCAGTTTAGTATCTGGTTTGCTATGTATTGCAGATAAACATTCAGATTATAGTGACATAATATATGAAACACTGTGGAACTATGGAAGGTACATCATACAGCTAATGGAAACATGCAGCAGTAAGTCATAGCTATCAGTTTATGTTGAAATAATATGTCTAAGGGTATTTTATCTAGAGGAATACATCATCTACTTCATTTTACCCTCGTTGGCTGGTCTTGCGCGTGCCTTACAGGTCTCGCCTTTTCTTTATAGACCATGTCATCTTCAAGCTTTATGCGACAATATACAACCATTGATAGTAGACCAAACACTAGAGGCGATCAATCATGCTATTGATGTCTGTCTCCGAGAGCGTGACGCCAATGACTATAGTCGACAGGTTCTGGGGCACTATTGGGAGAACGGAATTCCTCTCAGTTCGAATCGTATTATTCATGATCTACTCGTCATTCTACGTAACGTGATAGCTAGAGTCATCACTGCAGCAAAGCCAGGCGAAGATGATCAAGAAATGAGCACTTTAGCTTTTCAACCAGGCACATTGCATCTGACAAGCAATATTGAGTCAGCTTGGACTCAGTTGATGAAAAAAACAGCTCACACTATTCAAAGCTTGAATCGTTCAGAAGGAGAACAGAATCTAAGAATAGAAAAGACATTGAGAGGAATATACGTAATGAGCTTGGGTTATTTTGATGATATCAGAAAATATGCAGAACGACGAGAGACTGAAGGAAAGACATGGTCTCGGGATTCTTATATGAATGAAATTATGGGAACAAGCTTGGTAAAGAGCTTGACTATTTGATAACGTCCTTATGCTAAGTATTTTTTTTTAGCAAGTGGCTGCTCTAGCTTCTGTCTACATGCATGAAGTAGACGATATATTGACAAACTATATCAATGAATGTCTTTTCAAGGGCCCAAGTTTATCCAACGCATGGATTTATAACGCATCCTTTGATGCAGCTGCACTATTAGCTATAAAGTATGGTCTACTCGTTTGAAATCATTGTCATTATGCTAAAGTAATTTTAGTTTTCCAAATCTCAGTAATAATATGATAAATATATTTTGTCGATTCTTGGCTACACCTTCTCTTGCACCTGACAAACCTACGACAAACTCTAGAGAGGAGACATCGATTCAAAAGTTTACCATCACGCGGCTTGCCCAATGCGTTCAGGTATGTAGTGGCACAGAAAGCAAGATGTATCTTGACGCGAATCCTTCTATTTAGACGTTAAATCCAGATCACAGATTCAAAGTGGCCATGTCTACAATGTATTCCTTGTTGAATGGGATACCACGATACGCTGAGGCAGATCCAGCAGAACATATTCAAAGCAATGCTAATAATCAGACGAATTCTGAACAATTGAGTGAATCACAAAGAGAAGAGATTTGCATCAGTGCTCTCTCTGCTATTGTTGGTGTAGCAGTCTATCTACAAGACGAAGAGGTAGGATGCTTATATATATGTCTAATGAGAAACCTTTTAACACTGTCTTAGATATCACGACAAGCATGTTCAATGCTAGCATCTCGTCGCAAATCACTTTCCTATATTGCAAGTGCAACCCTGACCAGAAAATTGGTTGACCTCGCCATTGTTAGTCCCTCAAGTGTATTTCGAGACATCATTAATCTATTTTCTGCTTTGAATCATGATTATCTATCAATGGATAACAAACAATTGACTTATGGAGTATGTACTTTACCTATTATTCTTACCGAATATCACTAATCATCATTCTTTAGGTTATAAATGCTCAATTAATCCTTGCTCAAAAGATAGAAGCGAGACCAGAGTTATATGAAACTTATTTACACAACTTGTTGACCCTCTTCGTCGAGAATGCAAATACTGTTCAACGCATGATAACAAGAAACAAAAAAGAATCCGAAATGCCTTGGCTCTCCAAGTTGGGCAAGCTTCTACCTGTCATCCGAGCACTATTGGAACATGATGACTTTAATCCCCACTTGTCTCCAAGCGAAGATATCACGACCTTATACCGTAACATGTGGTTTCACTGCGTTCTGTTTGGTTTTGTTACAGAGTCTATCTGGATACGTGAATGGTATGATTCTATGCTTTATATCGCTCAAAAGACACCTGTGCTTGTGATTGAAAGCGCCACAGACTACTTGGAAAGTGATCTTGAGTATAACACAATGCTTCGTGGTGGCAACATGGCAGATAGAGATATCAGCTTGATGAGACAAAAACTAACGACTTATTTGCCTTCAATGGCCTATGACGCCAAAAATTATTCCTTTGCTCAAGTCGTCTTTGCACTCACCGTCTATCACGTCGAAATGATGCGGAGTAAGATGGGTGATTGTAGCTTTATCTTGCGTTACTTTATGAACGACGGACTTACCAACAGTACGATGGCAAACTGTCTAGAGACGATTACAGATCGTGTGATAACTGCTTATATCCGTGATGCTTCTCAAAAGGCAGCATCTCAGGCACTTGATGACGAGCTCCGTAGTCAAATGAGAAATATACTTCAGCTTTGTTGTCATCGTCTTGCTAAAGTTCATGCGTTGGCTATAAAGCTTTCCGACCGAATCGTGACCAACTTCCCCCAAGTATTTGTAGACAAGCATTTGGTTACGCTCTTGCTTGAGCTGGTTCAACTGCTATGGAGAAGCTGTGAGGCGGAATACCGAGAAGAATACTCCCCTATATTTCACTTCACTTCTGAACGTATCAATGTGACGATTGAAATTGGCGATTCATTTACTTACAGAAAGGATATCTGTTCTCATGTTTATGAAAATGCTAAAAGATGGTTATTGACCTCGACAGATCGATGTCCTATGGAAATGAGCGGACTATTGCATGATTATCTTGTAGAATATGAGCGCTATGGATCTGGAGAGAATAGTGACATTACTCATCTAGGAAGAATACTGGCTCTTGAAGTAGGAAAGGCTGCAACCAAGAACGAAATACCTGTCAACTTTGTACCAAAGATACGCAATATACACCTGGATAGCTCTTCTGCTTTCATAGATGGCGTCTCAACAAGAAGATACTATACAGGTGAAGTGAAAGGACTTGATTATGTTGCAAGTTTATCGGATGATAGAGAAGAGAAACAGCAAGGCTCTACTCTTTTTGAACAAGTCCCTATTATGCTGTCAACATTAGATAGTTTGCTACAAGAGACAAAAGATCAACACAAAAAGATACCCATCGATCGTTTACGACGAACCATGCTGCAGGCAGCCAGCTTTGTTGTTTTATTGCCCTCAGTACACCCTGATTTAATACGCTATCTTGTTAGTATTCCCGTTCGTATATTCACACCCGAGTCAATAGAAATTGGCATAGACGTATGGAGTTGGTTGTTGATTGAACGACCCGATATTGAAGAATGCTTGATGATAGAGATTGCAAATATGTGGACATGGGCACAACGACACAGAAAGGGCTTATTTTGTCCAATGATTAATGCTAAGCATCCGTTTATGGGTACAATGACATATGCTCCCTCTGACAAGTCCATCATTGATAAGAACAATCGTGCTGTGACACTCTTGTTTGCTCCACATGTTGCTTGGATCAAATTTTTAACAGGCAGATTCTACGCTCTCCGTCACCGTAGTAAACAGTTGACACGAATCTTTGTCTCTCTCTTGAGTGATACCTTCCGCAACTCTCACTTGATGAGCACGCACCCATTTGCTCGTCAACCCCGATTTCGACTGCTGTATCTTGGAATCAAAGTGTTGCAATCGACTCAGATGGAAGCACTTTCAGAATGTCAATTTAGAGATCTTGTCTACAATTCTGCGTTCGATTGGTTCTCATCGCCGCCAAAATGGCATTATGGATCCCGCAAGAGTTTTGCACTAGCAGAACATAAGGCACTATCAGATTTTTATCATATACTGACAAATGACACGCCACGTCTAGTAGATTTGCTCACATCTGTTACACCTTCTCCAAACAAGGGTACCAAGACGCCCGAATATTACACCCTTTTTAAGAATAAGACTAAAGAAGATATCCTTCGTGAACATAAATTAGCAAAGCGTTTGCTACTACTGCTTATGGACAGCGAGCTATCACGGCTCTCTGTTTGGTGTAATCCCCTGAATGCGGTTGGGCCTGGTTATATTGCAAATTATTCTGGCAATATCGAAAAGTCAATTACGACAGATGAAGGATGGAAGGATATAGTGAGATTTGCCTGGCAAATATCGCCCAAGGTAGCTGTCCAAATGGCAGCACGTTTTGCACAACCTGTTGTTCAAAGAGAGCTACACATCTTGATCGCGAACAATACAATGGATGTCATTGATGTACCTGAGGCACTTGAAATCTTGCTAGGCGAGAAAGTGCACGCTAATTCTAAGCTTGACTTAAGATATTTGAAATACTGGACCGCTGTTCCTGCTATTACTGCTACTACTTACTTTATGCCTGCTTTTGGAAATCATCCTTTCCTACTACAGTATGCCATGCGAACACTTGAATACTATCCTGTAGATACCGTCTTTTTCTATGTACCACAAATAGTCCAAGCTTTGAGATATGATGAATATGGCTACGTTGAACGGTATATCATGGAAGCCGGGCAAATTTCTCAACTGTTTGCTCATCAAATCATTTGGAACATGAGTGCCAACTTTTACGTTGATGCTGACAAGGATTGCACAAAGGTAAGCTTTACTCTAAACATGTAGGCATGTACTAATTGATTTTTTTTTTTTCTAACAAAGCCTGATACTTTAAAGCCAGCACTCGAAAGAATTATCAGCAACTTGGTAGCTTCTTTTACTGGAGCAGATAGAGAATTTTATGAACGAGAATTCAAGTTTTTCAAAGAGATCACTGCTATATCTGGCTACCTGAAAGAATATATCAAATACGGTCAAAACGAAAAGAAGCCTATGCAAAAGGTACTTATAAGATTCTGTACAAGTCCTTTGATTAACAAGGAATTATTTAGAAACGCTTGGATGAAGAGTTGGCCAAAATCAAGGTTGATGTCGGCGTCTACCTTCCTAGTAATCCTGATGGTCATGTTGTAGACATCAATCGTACATCAGGTAAACCTCTTCAAAGCCATGCAAAGGCACCCTTTATGGCAACCTTCAAAATTGAAAAAGAAAAAACTGGAAAGGATGGCTTGGATGAAAACATATTTAAAAATGACAATGAATACAATGATGAAGAGAACACAACAATCACACTTTGGCAAAGTGCTATTTTCAAAGTAGGCGATGACTGCCGACAGGATGTCTTGGCGTTACAGCTGATTGCTGTTTTCAAAAACATCTTTACGAGCGTTGGATTAGACCTTTATGTATTTCCTTATCGTGTGGTTGCTACGGCTCCAGGACGTGGTGTCATTGATGTCATTCCAAGATCAATCTCTCGAGATCAACTTGGTCGTGAAAAGGTGAATAGTATGTATGACTACTTTGTAGCCAAGTACGGTGGCCCTAGTACAATTGCATTTCAAAGGGCACGTACAAACTTTGTTCAGAGCGCAGCAGCTTATTCACTTATCTCGTATCTGCTTCAAATCAAGGATCGCCACAACGGTAACATCATGCTGGATGATGATGGTCATTTGGTACATATCGACTTTGGTTTTATCTTTGATATTGCACCAGGTGGCATCACGTTTGAGAGCTCACCATTCAAGTTGACAACTGAAATGGTTCAATTAATGGGTGGAAGTTCAGAACAGCAGGCATTCAAACACTTTTCGGAACTTGTTATCAAGGGCTATCTAGCATGTCGACCTTATGCCGATCAAATCATGCATCTTGTTACTCTCATGCTTCAGTCAGGATTGCCTTGTTTCAAGGGTGATACGATTAAGCGAATGCGTTATAGATTTCAAACAGACAAGTCAGATAGAGCTGCTGCAGATTTTATGATACAGAGAATAAAGGATTCTTTTGAAAATCAAAGGACAGTCTTGTATGACTACTTTCAAAAGATCACAAATGGTAAGTTCTATAACACATACTTGTTTCTCCGTATTAAGATTAAAACATAGGCATTCCTTATTAAACCACTCGCTTTTATTTAATCATTTGATTGTTTTCAATAAAAGAGTCTTGCATTTATTCATTAAATAAACTAGTTAATTTACAAAATCTTCATAATCATCCATGACATTCATTGATTCAATGTTTATATCTTGCGTATACACTTGTGCATCCAACTGTGATTCAGGCTTATAAAGGCAAGAGTATTCGGGCAAATGATCAGGCATCACGCCAGGCGTATATGAATAGTTGTAAGTCTGTTCATGAAGTTCCCAAATACCACGACGCAACAAAGGCGCGTCATTCAAGGGTTCGTTGAATTCACTGTCTTTGTCTGCAACCGCTGGATCACTTAGAGGTTGTGAGTCCAAAGTGGTCACTTCAACATATATTGTGTAGCTGCGCATATCATTGACAATACAACGCATCCATCCACGAATATTTTGACCGGCATTCACAGCCAATGGTTCCTTGAATAAAAAGCGGACTTGTTGCCAATGTGTTCGTTCAGCTGCAGGGCCTGTTGACATTTCAACGGTGGTACCAGAGTCGGTATCTTCTGGCTGGTCATAGGGAGGTGGGGCAAACACAAGGTCAAACCACCCGGCAATACCATGCATCAATCCAGTGTATTGTGCTCTCCAGGTAAATGGCATGGTGATGTCCTGCAGTTCCTTGAGCGTGACAGTGGAAAAATCGACTGGGAAGGTATCAAAGACGGTGGGAGTAGTGATCAAGCTGCGAGGGTCAAAGTGACCAACGACAGGCATTCCAAACATTTCATCACGAGCGTCTTTGTACAATGCACTTAGATCGATTCCATAAAATGACTGCTGCTCCCTGAAAAGGAACGGTGTGATTAATACAATAATTTCAGTCACTCCCGCAATGATGATGTATACCAGAAACGAGCCTTTCCCATTGTTTCACTCCACAAGACCGCATCAGTAAATGGCGCAAGAAATATATTGCCCTTTGAAGGAAGTAATGCGCCCCCTGGTTTGAGATAATGATCTCTTGCATAAATATAACTTTCCAGCTGAAATACAATAATGAATAATTAATCAGCATACAAATTTAATATTTTACCATTCTTTCGTGGAATAAGAGAACACCGATAGGCTCAGAAATGATTGTGTCAACCTTGGGGATAGGCAAATCAGGAGTTTCTATCTTGGCTACATCAAGAAGCGGATTAATGCATAAAAATCAAACGTGTCACATAATGTTTACCATTCACAACTTCAACTTTATCCTTCAAGAACTCATTTTTGCCTTCCTCTGAAGCAGCAGAAACGAGTTTTTTCATTTTACTGGCCATAGCTGAAGCCTCAACAGCATACACTTTCTCTGCCCCAGCTTGTACAGCAAAATAAGACAATATACCCGAACCAGCTCCAACGTCCAATACTTTCTTATCTTTGAAACATTTAGGTCCGTTCAATAAGATGGCTGAACGATAAGTTGAAGTACGAACGGTATCTTGAAGCATGTTTTGCTGTAGTAAGACGCGATGAGTGCTTTGCCTCCAAAAAAAGATTATAAATGTACCTGATGCTGAAGCATAGCATAATAGCTAAAATACTGTGGATCTCTATGCTCTACTCCTGGGACTTCGGAACTCATGTTGGGCCAAACCAAGTTTGATGAACAAGGAAAAAAAAGAATTAAAAAAAAAAGTTTGTCACAAGCATGCATCATCTTATTAGCGGAAGTGATTTCTTACGGCGACTGTCAAAAATTTTATGCGATCAAACACACAATTTTAATAACAAACAAATAAAAAAATAAAATAAAATGTAAAGTAGCTAAACTTTACCAGTAATAAAGGGGTGAGACAGAGCCTCTTTTGGTGTCAATCGTTTATCTGGACTTAATGCTAAGCATTTATCAAGCAGGTCAATAAACGCTTGAACAAGCCTATTTTCCTCATCTGAGTTGGTTGTAGAAGCAGCCATGATACGTGATTTAAGATCTCTGGTCGGTTTGATAAATGTCATCTTCTTTACCATTTCATTTTTGCTGACCTTGTCGATCTCGTGCGACAAAAAACTGTAATCTTCATCAAAGTGATTAGACGCGAATTGTGCCTTTCGCAGTAATTTGTTAGGGAAACGTCCTTTAAGCTCCATAATATGCTTCAACATTTGGTTATTGTTTCTTCCAGGAAACAAGATTTTCCCAGTAAATAGTTCATAAAGTGTGCATCCAACAGACCAAACATCTATTCCATAATCATAGGTCAACCCGAGCATAATTTCAGGAGCTCGGTAGAAGCGAGATACCAGATAGGGAGTTATACCATTATCAGTTACATCTGAAGCAGAGCCTAGATCACACAATTTAAGTGTGTTTCTTGATTCAGACACCAGAATGTTATCAGGTTTAATATCTGCATGAATAATGCGACATTTTTGTAAAAGCGATAGACTTAGGAATAACTGTTGCGCATAGACACGTACAGCTTTGATGTTGATACCTACGTTCTTGCCGTATTTTTTAAGTACATCACGTAAGTTCATACTATAAAAAAGGAGGTTAGCAGTGTGATCATATAAAATGAATTGAGAACTTTACCTTAACGTCTCAAAGACCAAGCATAGATGGTTTCTGTGTTCAAAATGTCTTTTTAGACGAATAACATGTTTTTTGTTATCTGGATCAGCTTCCATGAGCTTTTTAAGAAAGGTTACTTCTTTTTGTCCCGATTTATACATTGTTTCATTACTGCGAATCAGCTTAATGGCTACTTCCTCATTTGTCTTTTCGTCTTTTGCACGAACAACTGAACTGTATACACCGCGTCCCAAATTAGTCAAGACTCTGTATCTCCCATCCAATACTTCTCCTATTCGCGTGGCTAAATAGAATATAAGTTATAGATTCAAATTCCTAAATAGACTACTTACAATAATATCCTTCAGCGTCATCCCAATTATCTGTCAAGCTTGGATTAGCTGCTGCTGCCACGTTCGATAACAACGCGTTCTGTCCTGTTTTAATATGACTAGTAGCAGTAAACATATCTAAGTTATCAGAAAACATGTCAATTTCGGTCATTTGATTATTAACAGATGGTTTCTCTAACTTTTCTGTGTAGTCTGAAGCAAGCATATCTGCCTGACTGTCAACTCCTTCGGTTATTTTTTCCTGATGATCTTTCATTTTTAAGAGATCAGCTTCCGAAGATGTATGATGTAGATCACGGATATGATCCATAGAGGGATCATAATCAGCTGCAGACATATCATTGGGTGACTCTGTATTGTCCACAGTCTGTTCGTCAGGTTTAGTCTCGACAAGTGTAGTGGTTGTATGATTGACATCAGGTTTAGCTTCGACAGTAGTAGTGGTAGTGGTACCAACTTCAGATACATTATTTACATTGTTATCTGGTGTGGCATGCTGTATAGGGGAAGATGTGCTTGCTTCTAAAGGAGGAAATGTTATCTATCAGCCAATGAAAAGGGAATGATAAGAGTAAACATACCTGGAGTAGAGGTTTCTTTATATTTACTCAAGATGGCTAATCTTCGCTTTCTTCTTTCTTCAATCAATCTGTCTTCTTCCTTTTGCTTTTCTTCTTCATCTTTAATTTCAATATTTGGAGGAATTGCTTCCTCTTCCTTTTCTTCATTTCTAATAATACATTGTTAGTTTGATCTACTATAATAATTAAAAGGAAAAAACACTTGCTTTTTCAGTGATTCTGTAGTAGTTTGGTCCTTTTTAACATCTTTCTTTTGTATTTCTTCTTTGGATTGTTGAACTCTGCTTTCTTTTCTATACTCTTCTCTACGTTTGGGCTCAGGGCTATGGTCATGTCTACGCCTGTCTTCTCTATGATGATCGTCTCTTCTTTTCTCGTCTCTACCACGATTTTCATATCTGTTTCGTTCATATCTGTATCTATCTTCTCTACTTGCGTGTCTTGAAGGAGACCGACGAGAGTATCTACTTTCATAGTCTCGTGAATGTCTCCTTCTAGGAGAAGGTGATCGACTATGATGCCGCTTAGGACTGTGTCTTCTTGCTAATCTTTCATATTCGGCAAATGGATCCTCTCCACGACTCTTTTTGTAGTGTCTTTCGTAATAGGCATCATTAGAGCGTTTTCTATTGGATGCTTCCAAATAGGCGTTAATTTCGCCTTCTTCAACATCAGTGTGTTCTGCTGGGGCCATTACGTATATTTCTACTAAATAAAAAATTGGGAAGAGAAAAAGAATAAAATTTACAAGTGCAGCCATTTGTAACATTTTGAGCCTCCGCGGGAATTTAAAATTAGAATAAATAAATAACATTTCTTTGTCTCTTTCTTCTTTAAAGGATAACGTAACGCTGTACATTGAAAAGGTTTATTCACAATATTACAGATAGTGTCTGTAGTATTAGCCTTCTCGTGAATTTTCTTCGTGCGCGTAGTGTACACCATAGTTTTAATTGAATCAACGCGGATGGGTGCATCTTTGACGATGAAAATAATGAGTTGCTCGTTCTTGAAACCTCCGGAAAGTTAATGCTGAGCGAAAAGTGAAGTATGGTTATGACCATGTCACATGTATGTTTAGTATGTTGACTATGTTTAACATTGCGTTCAAGAGGTGCTTTTTTGTCATAAAGGAAACATTAATCAAATTGTAAGTTCCCTATCTGCATGCAATGGGTAGGTGATTTTATTTGTCATCTGATTCTAATCAGTAACCTCATCTAATCGTCATTAATAGGGGATTCGCTCCATTTGTGAGTGTTGGAGCTTTGCTCCAATAAATTGTATATCTCAAACAAGGCATTCAAATGTAAAATACAAGAAATAATGAAAGATATCAAGAGTATTCTTACCATGGGCAATTTACTTTGGTGTTTAAAGGTATGTCTAACTAATATTATAAAGTATATCGAAAAATCAAGGAGTTAACTTTTTGATAAAGTTGGAACGTACCAACAATGTTTTAAAGGCAATGAAAGAAGAGCATGAAAGCTATAAAGTTGAAAGAATGCTCAACGATGATGAATCACGCTGCTCATTACTTGAGATGGTCAACATTGATATCCAAAAGCCAGTAAAGGGCGAAGGATATGGTATCTTGTTGCCAGAGGGAAAAAAAAAAAAAGGATGTTATTGCTCTATGCGATTCACTGGCATCAAAATTCAAGTGATGCTGTAAATAAAAAAATAAATAGAGGAGAGATAATAAATGCATTATAATGGGCGTTGAGATAGCTAGTCTAGCAATTCTGTATCATCTTTGCGACAATTGATTTCTGGTTTTGGCGACCCCAGCACTTTCTTACCTGCACACGCTGTTCATGGTGAATTTAATGCGGACAATCCGATGTCAATGATATTTGTGATCTTTTGTATGAGGCTTAATTTCTATCAGCTTTATTAAATTATGTAAGACGAACGCACAATATCAAAGTACTTTTGGATACTTTGAATACTTGTCTTAATTACTCTATCACGTGGTTCAATACAACTGAAGGGTTCACATCAGTGCACTCACAAATAACTTTTTTGTGCTCTTCATTGAAAATGCGTGGACGACCAGTCCTTCGCCGTTTCTCAGAGATATTATTAGGATTCCTCTCGTACTGTTTAGCCCATTTTTATGCTGTACGGATGTGAATCCCAAGCCGTTTTGCAGCAGCATCCGCGCTCAGACACTTCTCAAACAACAGTTTGAAAAGCCTCATTTTGTTCTGATTTAGATAAAAAGCATTCTTCCACCAAAGGTGGATTTATTTTCTAGAGAGGATGTATGTAGTTGATTAGTTATAATCTACAATAAAAAATATTTGGTGCAAAGTGATAGTTAAGAAACTCCCCTTGCTTAGGAGGAGAGAACAACAGAGGATACAGTAGCATAGAGCATAAAAACAACACGTTAGACTTTCATTTCAATGTATAAACAGTGTCATGTTACTATTTCCTTTAGCACAGGAAACAATCACAGAATAATAATAATAATATCATCAACATGATTAAGGATACTAAAAAGGTTAAGCCATTGTTACCATTCTGTATAGTCAACAGGCTAATTAAGCGGTAAGCTTCTTTCGAGCATTGGCCAATCAGAGAGGCGAATAACTCAACATATTTTGATGATAAAGGGGATATCCAGCAATGTTTGCAAGATTCTAAAAATGATGAATCTCAACTTTTATTTTATTCTACACAAATATGTAAATGTATTATAAAACACTCCAATCAATAGAAGCCTTATCCGAAAGCCCCAAATAAAACTCGACATGAGTTTTATCTGGGTTAGGAATGACGCTTCGAATAGGCTGGCTTAAAGGAAAAAACTTTTTCTTTTCAACGTCTGTGATAACAATACGTTTCCCTGGTGGCGGTGGAGTAGACAAATCAATTTCTGATAAAAGATCACGAAAGGTGTACGTGTCAGTAATAGCCAAATTACGAATATAATAAATAGAATCATTGGTTATGCTTTTGAGTGAGACTGTTTCAATTTGTTGTTGTTGTTGTTGCTGTTGTTGCTGTTGCTGTTGATGATGATGTTGATGATGAATGAAAGAGAGCTGATGCTGTAGATTGTAAGTCAATGAGTTCAATGCGGTATTTCTTAATGGAGGAAGCAGTTGTGAAGAAAAGCTGCAGGATGGGGGCTGACGAGGGTCAGAGATATATGTCATGTTATTAAGTACAGGAGTAGACGTGCTCGAGCTAGGTTCTATGCCTCTTTTCCTTTTCATGGATGTTGAGGCTGTTGGACACTCAGGGGGTGATGGCTGAGCTAAATAAGGAAGATCACGTACTTTGGCTGCAAGTCCAAATAATCTTGGATGATCTTCCGAGGTTCCACTAGAATCAGCAGGTGACGGTGGAGCTTGATTGCTACGCTGGTGCTTCTTTTTGGCTCTGTATAAAGTGCTTGAATGTGCCTTACAGAGTGACACTTCAGTCATTTCATTCAAGCCAATAACTTTATTCTCTTTATCTCTGTAAATCTGATGTATATTCTCATTCAGCCACTTGATTGTGAACTCATAGTCATTTCTATCTAATTTATTCAATTTCTTTGCCCTTGAGTCAAGTCCATTCTGGGGCAAATTCTTTCCTCGTCGAGGTTGCATTTCTATACACTGACAATTGATACCATAATACTATATTTAATTAGAAACGAGTTGCTTTTAATACGCATTCAGTCTTACACCAGAGCAAGTAAAGCAAACAGCACATATAATACACGCATTCTGATAACACTCTTAATATATTTACACAACTATTTCATTTACTTACCTTTCTCATTACCAGTGGTCGACTATGGTCATTCTTGGTCGAAATGGGTCCTTGCTGATGGAGTGGTAGTTCTGTTACAATTTGTGCTAGTTGAAATAAATTATTTCCAGTCATTAAAAAAATAAATAAATAAAAGGAAAAGAAAAAGGAAAAGAAAAAAGAGGGGCAACTTTTGTTTATTTTTGCTTTCTTTCTGTCTTTTTTCTGCCTTTTTTTATTTTACCTTATTGGTAATGTTTCACGTATAAACAACAACCTTTTACAACCAATATTTAACAAAATAAATAACAAATACGTATCAAAGTCGCGCCCCGCTAATTCTAAACTCGCTACTTCTTTGCAAAGTAATTCCAAATTATATATCGCATACACAGAAAATATTGTCGTACAACACAAGTAGATCCATCTCCGTGTAAAAACACTCTCGTTTTCGTAATTGTTCATTCTGTTTGCTTTTTTTATAGAAACGATCATCTTGATACACATGAAGGTTCCTAAACTTGTGAATTATATCGTTGATGAATGGATATATACACATGAAATATTTACATAGTATATCTTGGGAGAGTAGTTCTGGATCTGTCCCCCCAAACTAATATAAATAATGATGAGAGTAGCGGAATCTAAGAGTTGCTACACAATGGACACTGACCAAGATAAGGTCAGTTTTTTCAAGCTAATGTCTAAAAAGATCTCGAGCGTGTCATCTGCTGCAAATTACACTCTCTCATCTGTAACTATGAACGTCACAGTATGCACATTTTTAAAAAGGTGTTGGTACTTTTGTGTATTCGGCCATTGAATCTTGGGTACTCGGACATACACAAACCTTGGTGCCTGGATAGTCCTTTCTTTTCAACTCGACACATTACGAACAGCATTGACCTAATTTCCTATTAAAGCTATTACTATAATTTACCCATGTTCATGAAATTATAGACCATTGAAGACGTTTCATTCCATAAAGTTTAATGTAGGACACTTAAAGAACGGTTAGCAATATTACGTATGTTCTATCCACTTCTTCAAGGATAGCACTTCCCTTTTTAAGAAAATATGAGCTCAAGAGCAAAAGTTGAAAAGAGAGCAACGTGTATACACTGCAAAAAAAAAAAAAAAAAAAAAAAAAAAAACCATCAAAATAAAACTTATACCAAAAAGTACTTTGTATTAAAACATTAAACTTAAAATTGCAGAGTTTATTCAGTGCCAACAAGAGTGATTGATAAAAATATACTATAATTAAAAGCAATACTGGCAATATTCAAGTCATGATTCAACTGTTTCCTTTCTTGTTAATCAAAATAAACGTTGTGGATCAAATTTCTCCTTATTTGAAAGGGGATAATGAGCTAGAAATGGTATGACAATTTACCTACAATTTCTTTCAAAAGATTAATCCTATATATCCCAAAATCCTTCTCTTTCTCTCTCCCTCCCCTTGTTCGTGTAAACAAATGCGCATCATTGTGAAAATAATTAAAAAAGCAACTTCGATCGGGATAGTAAAACAATGTTGTCCGGGCCGGACTGCTTTCACTTCGCCTGCCACCCACTCTCACTCTTCCCCATTTGAGAGAATAGGCCTTTGGCATATCCAAGAATCCTTCTTTTCCCAAAACCATAGGTAAGATCATCCATCCTCAAAATATACAATGAAGAGAATAAGAAGGGGGGGGGGGAATGGTGTCATCAGGAGAGAAAAAGAGATTGAGATTATAGATTGTTGCAACAACAAATTCATCAAAAAGAGAAAACAACAATGTTTAAAGACAGAAACACAATGACAGATAGAACTGACTGATTCTTTTTTTTCTTCTTTAAAGAACATCACAATGGCTCAACGTCTCACCTACAGACGCCGCTGCTCTTACAACACTCGCTCTAACCGCGTTAAGGCTGTCAAGACACCTGGTAATGAATAAAAAGAGATCAGTCATGCCAACAATCCAATTAACATTTTTTTTTCTGTTAGGTGGAAAGTTAGTTTTCCAATACCAAAAGAAGCCTGTCAAGGCTCCCCGTTGTGGTGACTGTGGCGAAAATCTCGCTGGTGTAAGTGACAGATGGAATGATTGAGAGAAAAGGAGATGAGATAATTAACACACGTGCATATATAGATCAAGGCTCTCCGTCCCCGTGAATTCGCCACTATCTCAAAGACCAAGAAGACTGTCAGCCGTGCCTATGGTGGTTCTCGCTGCGCTCACTGTGTCAGAAACCGCATTGTCCGTGCTTTCTTGATCGAAGAACAAAAGATTGTCAAGAAGGTCCTCAAGGGTACCAAATAAGCTGACCATTTTATGTCAATTTGGATAATGATAATAAAAAGCGTGACCTTTTAAAAAGTTTATTTGAATGACTTTATTATTATGTGTGCTTGACTTTTTGACGCTTAGCACCTCGTTGATCTTTCTTCCACTCGTCCTTTTCTTTGTTATCCTTCTTCATCTTGGTATGTCTGGCACTTAATAATTTTTGCATATTCTTTGTCTTCTTGAATTGAGGATTTGTAGGATCAATAGCAAAATGATGTGATTCTTGAATAGCAGAGAAACGTGGATCATTAATATCAAGCTCAAAGTCATCTTCTGTCTCTTCAGCTTTCTTTCCTTTCTTTCCCTTCTTCTTCTTCTTTTCCATCTTTTCTCGTTTTAACACTTCCTTCATATTGAAACCTTCGTCTTTGCCATCGTCTCCCATAAGGAGTTCGAGTTCAGCACGTTCACGAGCCTTCTGTTCACGCTCTTCTCTGGAAGCTCGCTTCTTCTTGGCCTTCTTTTCACTGTTATCAGCACCCACAAAGCCTTCTTCTGCCATTTCTGACAGTGCTTCCTTAAAATATGGATCACTCTCCATATCAGCATCGATATCAGCTATAATACACCGATTAATAACTGCATTCTCACCAGCAACTTTAATGTGTGCAACTTACATTCATCTTCATCTTTGGAGGTTTTATTGTTTTGTTGCTTGGCAGCCTTCTTTGCTTGCTTCTTTTCTTTGACCTTACGCATGTATTTCTCAATCGTTGTCTCTTCTTTATCTTCTTCCAGTTGATTCTTAACAGCTACACTTGCTGCTTCACTCAAACCGGGTGTAAATGTGATTTCCATATCACCCTCTTCTTCATCTTCTTCATCTACCTTGTCTTCATAGGCATTGCCGTTATTTGATTCTAATAATTTTCTATATTTTTCCTTTAATGCTTCTACATCCTCTGTCTCTTCTTCGTCATCTGAAGAGGCAAGATAGGCATCAAAATCAAGGTTTTTCAAATCGTCCTGCGTAAACTCTCGTCTCAATGTCTGGTATCTGTCAACATCATCTTCATCCCAAGTTAATTTCACTTTGGTGTTCTGGAGAGCCTCTGTTGTGAATTTGGTGGGTGCATAATTGTCAGGTACGATGGTAGCCTTGTCTTTGATTTCTTCATTATTAAATGACATGTCATTGGGTATATAGCGTAAATCAAAGAAGTTGGCACTATTCTCATACTCTGTATTATCACAGGCATTATAAATGATCTTGGCTGTTTGAGCACTATCACATTCTACTACTGCATAATAGTACTTGAGTCTGTCCAGTTGATATTTGCGTAATGCATCCTGATCAAAGTCACGACCATCTCCTTCTTCCACTTGATTCTTAATGATTGTTTCTGCTGTAATTTCTTCTTCTTCTTCTTCGTCACTCTCGCTGTCGGATCCATCCTTCTTTTTGAAAATCTCTCTAGGTGGACCGCTGACTTCTTCAGCTGCTAGTCGCTCTTTTCCAAATTCAGATGGGTAAATGGTGACGCTTTTGATGATACCCGTATCAGGCTTAAATCCATTCAGTGCCTTCAAGATATCAACGGCCTTGATTTTATCCCAGTCCATGTTGACAAGAGCCAATCGGTGTGTTTCATCACCTTCATGAATACGCTATGATGATTACTTAGACGACAAGAAATATGTCGATTGATTATAACTACTTACTCTAATCGCATCCATCTCATCGGGTTCACTTTCCAAGTCCTCTTCGTCTTCATCCGTATCCTCATCCTTATCTGAAGAGGAAATTTCACCTCGACCACGCATAGGATCATAACCAGCCAAAAGCTTTTCATCAAGTAAATTCTCTTCATCATCTGCTAATTCCTTTTCTAATTCTTCCAGCGTCTGTTCTTCATCGCTTCTCTCTTCTTCCCCTTCGTCTTCTTCTAGTTTATAATAACGCTTTAATTGTTTTTCGGCAGTGTTTTGTTTTAATTTGCGGCCATATTTATCAACGCGAGCTAATGCATAGAATTAATAACTATAGAAAAAGATATTATAACAACTTACGAGCATCGCTAAATTCAGCAGAGTTCATCATGGAAGCGAAACGTTTATCAATAGTAACCTTCATGTCCTGTTTCTTTGGTCTCATGAATCGAGGATCATGATGAACATTGGCGAAACGAGGATCTTTTGTCACAGGCTTCTTTACGTTATTGTTATGTTGCTTGGCCATGACTAAATAAAGTTTTTTTTAAAAAAAAGGAATATACAAAAAATAAGGGCAGATATGAAAAAGGATCTATTGTCACAACGGCTGCTAAGCCACTTAGAGGGAAGTGGGATATGAAATGTTGGATAGAATTTGCTTGAATTTTAATAGTAGAGAAGAATAAGAGAAATAATGGTAAAAAAAAAGACAACAAATGAGAAAAAAGAAAAGAGGGTTAATTAAGTTACTAAGAACAGAGAAAATAGGGCAATCACACGTTACTTTTAATACAACCAAGCCAGAGACCAAGGTAAATGAAAAGTTGAACGAATTGTTATTGATCTAATTCATTAAAAATAGCTCACGCAACTATCAGTAAGTTTATTAACCACTTGCTTTTCACGATAAGGTTTTGCTTATTGTTCTATTCAGTGATTTTGAGACAGAAAGTCAAGCATTTGATCGTAAGTTTGTGTATTTTAAGAATCAATTTTAAGCTGACATCGCGTATGAACTAGGCATTGCAGAAATGTATGAGAACCAACTTGCTAAAGAAAATCCCAACGTAGGACAAATTCAATACAGGTATATATTTAAAGTGATGACGTTAATAAAGAAGCAAAAGAGGAGAGAGCTAATATCAAGGGGGTAAAAATGATAGAGCTGAAGACTTGTTTCGATTTATTGATTCACACAAAGAGTTTGTTGCGCTCGTTTTTGATCCAAGAACATCTGTAAGTTATCTGATGTATAACTTACTATTTGCTAATTACTCTATAGACATATCGACCTCATGATAAAGACTGGATCAAGGATCGTTTGATCGCACATTTTAGCAGACAGCAAGCGAGTGCCCCACCAGGCCAACCTCGTCGCAATAACAGACGTTATCACTAAATAAAATTTATAAACTCAATTTTAATCCCGATATTATGTTCCAAAGTAACTTGCGGCCCTTTTTTCTCTCCCCTTTTTTTTCCCTTTCTGTTCTGTTAAGGAACTCATCATCTAATGTAAGTTGATATAACAAACTCGCCTTTTGTCTTGTTAAGTTATTTGATAGATGAGTGTACAAACACCTGTCATAAAGTTACCTAAACGAAAGCCTAGTATACTAGTCAAACAGTGTGAGGCGCCTGAGGTGGATGATTACCTCGTATCGGATACGCTATTCATGAATAAACTACCAAAGAATGTACGAGAGAGTGATATACGTGCTCTTTTACAGCATTGTATGCCTATAGAGTAGAGTAACAATCTGCAAGTATTACACAAAATAATAACTCTTTTTATTTAGAATCATCATGGATCGAGAGAAAGATTGTGGGCAGTTACGATTTAGTCACATTAAATTCGGTAAATGAACCATATAATATGCTTAAATCAGTTAATAACTTTTTTTTTAAAAAAAAAAAGCGGACAGAGCTTATTCTTTATATAACGGGTTTACATTTACCAATAATGCAACATTAGAGTTACAAATGTACCAAGACAGCCGCTTAGAGCGTGAGGCAGAAGGCGTATTATTACAAGTGAATGGTTTACCAAAGTATTATGATGAAAATAAGCTTTATGATACCTTTCGTCCGTTTGGTCCTTTAGATTTATGCAAATGTGTTCCGGATGATGATGGCTTATATAAAGGGACAGCCTATATACGGTACTTTTACCAGCATAATTCTGATAATGCACAAAAACGTTTGGTAATTTTTCTATATTTATTTATATATGCAGTGACTCATGTGTCATTATCACTAGGATGGATACGTAATAGATGGATACAAGATGTAAGTAACTTCTAAGGAGAATCAGAACAAAAGAGAAAAAGAGAGAGAGAGAGAGAGAAAGGATAAAAAGGGGAATATAAAAAACGAGAAATTAGTATCAATTTAAACCAAAAAATATATAATGTTTAAGGAGGATAGAAAAGATCAAGAGGAGACGCAATATCTCTCTCTCTTTCTCTTTCCTTTTTTTTTTTTTTTCTTTTTTTATATATTAATCACTCATATCGCTGTAGATCTGTTACACAGTGCATGTTCTTAAAAGCACATTCGACATCACCCTACCAAAAAGACGAGGTAAACAGAATATGATCCTTCAAACCGAGTCTTACATCAATGTATAGATAATGGAAGACACTAATGGCAGTCCTGTTATTGACAAGATGAATTTGTATGTCAAAAACCTCGATCCAAAAATCAATAATCAGGAATTAAATCAGCTGTTTCGAAAGTATGGTAAAATCATTTCGGCTAGAGTCATGACGAATCCAACAACTGGTCAATCCAAGGGATATGGATTTGTCAGTTTCAGTAAACCAGAAGAGGCAGAAGCTGCTAAAGATAAAATGAATGGCTTTATAGTCGGCGGCCGTGCACTGACTGTTGCTTATCATGAACCCAAGAAAACCAGAGCTAACAATAACAATAATAACATGAATAACCATAATAACAATTACCAGCAACCACAACAATATCAACAACATCAACAATACCAACAGCAACAGCTGCCACTACAGCAATCACAACAGTATCAACAGCAACAACAGGAGCGCTCGTATCGCCCTAGTTTTGTCTGTCAGCCACCTTCCTATTTTGAACCACAACAATCGTACCGATCTAGTAGTAAGTATGCACCCATGACGTTTGTGTTTGGCTAACGTCAAACTTGTAGTGAACGGCTTGGGTATTGACCATATGGACGAGTTAGGCATAAACATGAATGTTAGAGATCTTTCTATTGGACAAAAGCCTATGTACAGGAAGCCCTCAGAGCAATACTCTCCCTTGACAACCAGTACTGTAAAATCATTGGCCTCACTAGCATCAGGTGCAAGCATCCAACGCACGCCATCCAATTATATTCAGCTACCGCCAAAACGACCCACCTTACGCCGAAAGGGTTCCTTAGAGTCTGTGATGACTGAATCAAGTGCGAATATACAACGGGCCAGACTGGAAACAGCTGTCAGTAGCTGCGGTGACTACGGCGAGCACATTGGCGATATTGTCGACATGCTGCTCACGTTGAAGCGAAAGGAGCGATCATTGTGTTTATTCAACCCTGACTTTCTAAAGGAAAAGATTAGCCTTGCTTTGGAGGCTCTGGAAGCATGTCAAGAGTCTGAAGAAAGTGAGGATGAGATGGTGATGGACGCTGCCGAAGATGAGTTTCAGAGCTTAAAAAAGTAAGATTTTATATTGTTTTATAGCTTGGTATGCTTATATTTATCTTCTTTGCCTTAGAAACCGCGCTCCAATCTCACCAGTATACACGACGGCATACCAGCCTATGAGCCCTCCATCACAGCCCAAGTCAAAGGCTATTCCTATCGTGGCTCCTCCTTCTGCGTCATCAGCCTCTTCTTCTACCTCACATCAGCAACCCATGACCAACAAAGATACCAACGAAGAGATCCAAGCGCTTATAACTTCCTTTGAAGGAAAGCCGATTCATGAAAAGAAACAGTTATTAGGAGATAAACTGTTTCCTCTTGTAAAAGTAAAGCATCAGTATATGCCTCCTTCATATCCTAACCTTTTTTTTTGTAGGCTACGGGTACAAAGCAAGCACCTAAAGTGACTATCCGCTTATTGGATACTGTGGATTTGCATGAATTGGCTAGAATTATGTTTGATACCCCTTTATTAAAATCTCGTGTAGAAGAAGCATTTAACTCTTTATGATAATAAAAAAGTCCTACCTTTCAAAGGCCATATAAAACCATATTACTACTTGACTATTATGTATGCTTGTTGATATAAGCAAATAAACATATACTCTCATAAATCATGGCTATCATCATCATACATACAAGGGCATATTTTCCCCTTAAAGATCTTAAATTAAGGGTTATCAATAAATGAAACACGATCATAAAAGAGCTTTACCCCCTTTTCGTTTTAGAATGTTTCGCGGGCAAAATGTTCCCCCCGCTATCAAAGTGTCGAATAGGGAAATGGTAGAAATAGAAAAGGTAAAATAATAATTATACAGTTGAACAAGGCGTGCCTTTAAAAA
>NW_019671923.1:0-12911 GCF_002708625.1 Rhizopus microsporus ATCC 52813 | reverse complement strand
CTCGTTTGGAGAGCCCGATATGTTATTGGCTTCCTTGGCTTGTACCAATCATAAATTGTCTAAGAAGGGAGAGTAAAACTCCTTTTAATTTCATTACAAAGCAAAAAAAGTTTTATCTAATGTAACAATAATGTTTATAATATTCTATCTTTATCTACAGACGATAGTCTCATAGTTCGACATCTGCTCTTATAATCATCCCAAGGGAGATAGGCACCACATATACGTCGATGTCCAGTGAATGCACTACGTCCATGCAAAACTCGCCAGTTATCGAACGTGACCACACGTCCAGGGGGCAGACTATCCCATAACTCGTTCTTTGCGGACGTCAATAGTTTATGCCACATAAATAAAGCATCGTAAAATTCATCTAACTGACTACTACTCAAGTGATTCATGGTAGATCGATCGTCGTTATTATATCTGATCTGATATAGATCACCATCAGGACCGTGGTTGAGGATAGGAAAGGCACGAGGGGTAGGTGCAATAAGGACATTTTCATCGCCTGCCGAGTGAGTTGGTATCAGCGTCTTGGACAGCGTTTGGTAAGCATTAGGTGATCTTTCCTTGAGTTGCTTTGCGACATGAAACCCATCCACAAATAAAGAATCACCTCCCTTGCCATTAAATTCTAGTTTGTGAAACATTTGTAAGCCCGAAGGTTCAGTGAAATAGGTGTTGTCAGTGTGTGCACCCAGTGCGAGTGTCGTGTAGGCTGTGTCTGCGTGTGCCAAGTCCGCAGTAAAGGACCAGATGCCTTCGGAATAGTGTGTTTCTCTGAGGAAACAGATGCGGCGAGCCAGGGCCTCTGTTGCTTCTACTGTTGTTGGCACACCTTCTACAAAGGCAATACCGTATGTCTCGAGTTGATCCAGCCATTGTCTAAGTCCTTCGTCTGTGTTCATAACGGCCTCATGAGGCACAGCATTCAGTTTGAGACTAGCGTCCCAAAGTCTAGGTCGTTTGCCCTCAAGAGGATCGGATGCTCGAAGAATAGGGCTATAAGAGTGAGTGTAGAGCCAATCCCACGCATAAGTGCTTTGATGGCCATCAGGCCAAGTTACTTGAAGGCCAGCTTCAGTACTCTCGACAGAGATGGGATGAATATCTCTGGGAATATCGAATGTATTCACCAATCGTTGGCGGGTTATTGGATGATAGCATTTTTCGCAGCGACAGTGGTCTCTAAGCCAAAAATGATGATAGACACTTGTCTTTTGTGCATTCCAGTCGAGGTAAACTTGCTTGTCATTCGCAATGCCTGCTCGCTGTGGAGTGTTGCCTGTGCCTTGTAAGCGCTTTTTTGCCTGTGCTAAGTGAAGTCGAGGAGCAGTAGTTGAGAAATAAGTCTTTTGTATCAGTTGAAATAAGCCTCGGCGTATCATTCTTTAAAGAAAGAAAATGGGTCCTTTAAATTTTCATCTCTTTTTCTTCTTTGTCAGCTTTGTGTTACGTTACGACGGTGCCTTTTTAAAATCACACAATAAAATGTTTAAATGAGTTTCTATAGAAACATAGAGTGCTGTTATGCTGCTTGAGCTTGAAAAGAAGGATTAAATAAGTAAAGATTATTATATAAAAACAAATAAAAGAGAACTGGTCGCATCCCTCTGTCCTTTTGTTAATTGTGGGATATTTTTAAATATGACAGGTCTGGCTTTTTATTCCTTTAGAACGAATATTATTATGTTGATTTGGTCTATTTCGAGTCCTGTCCTTTTTTTCAAGTCATTCCTATTCACTCAAAGTAACGGCTTTACATTCATCTGTGCCATTTTTATTATGAACCATAGGGCTACACGCATTGCCTATTTCGGCCACCTATTTTGTTTGCTGTCCTTTCAGCAGTCACTTGAAACGTCATTTGTTTTCAATTCTCCCTCTTTTCTTTCTTACAATCTCTTTACGATCTGTAATGTCACACTACGATAGGGAAAGAGATTACGATAGCAGCAGACCAAGAGATATAGATAAGCCTAATCCTTGTAGGCTCTATGTTGGTATGGCCTTGTCTTATAGCAGTAACATCGACTAATATGTATATAGGTAACGTCAGTCGCTATGTCCGTGAGAAGGATCTTAGGAATTTGTTTTCAAGATATGGAAGAATCAGAGACTTGATATTGAGAGTGGGTTACTGTGCATATGTGTTTATTGCCTTGTCCCGTGCTGATTTATGTTTTGTTTTTATGTTTGGATGAATTAGAATTTCTATGCATTTGTTGAATATGATGTAAGCAAAAAGAGAAAAAGAGGGAAAAAAAAAATATATTACTGATGCAAGCATATATAGGATGTCAGGGATGCAGAGGATGCTACTAAAGAACTCAACGGTTATAAGCTTGAGGGCGAGAGAATTGTTGTCCATGTTGCCAACGTTGCTCGTAGCCGTCTCAACCGTACCAGAGATCGTGAAGACCGTGACAGGGATAGCCGTCGTCGTGATGATAGCCGTGAACGCGATCATGATTATAGATCAAGCAGAAAAGGCGGTGACTCTAATGATCCTGACAGATGCTATAACTGCGGTGAATTTGGTAAAGAAAATGATTATATCAATGTAAACAATAGACTCACAATTAAATATAGGTCATATGTAAGTGCAAATAACAATGAAAGGGAAAGAGACTCACTTTGTTTTTTCATGGAACCTTTTGTAGTGCAAATGAATGGTAAGTGATATTCATATATAAACATACTAGTAACTCACTCTTTGTTGACAGTTCTTTACCAAAAGGAAGGTAATAGACACATAAATAGATGAATTTAAAAAAAGGAGCCTTATTTTGCTCTTGTATAGTGGCGAACGTGCTATGAGATTCCAAAAAGGAGTTTGCTTGTAAGTCAATGATAGATTTCTTTTGTTGTAGGCCAACAATTATAAATTAGTGAATGTGGTGAGACTGGCCATCGTGCTCGCGATTGCCCGTAAGTAAATAGAAAGAATATTTAAAAAAGGGTTAACTCTTTGTCTAGTGATAGGAGAAATGGCTCTCATAGACGCAGACGTTCTAGATCACGAAGTGTTGAAAAACGTTCCCGTTCACGTAGCGAGAGACGTTCTCGTTCAGACAGCCCTGCCAGACGATCCCGTTCAAGAAGTCCGGTAAGACGTTCCAGACGTTCACGTAGCCCCAGAAGATCACCCAGCCCTCGTCGTCGCTCCGATCGCTCTTTTTCTCGCAGCCGTTCTAACTCAGGAAACCGTGCTCAATCGAGTAGTCCTAAAAGAAGAAGAAGAAGCGTTTCTCGATCAGTCAGCCCAAAGCGCCGCCGTTCATACTCTTCCCGCAGCAGACGTTCCAACAGCTCTGAATCAGTGAAAGAAAAGGACGAGAGAAGTTAATATCACCATTACGTCAAGTTCCGAATAAAGTTCATCACTGAATTTTAATTTGAGTGTTTATTGTGTTTTGCGCGCGCAAATTTTTTTGCTCTTTTACTTGTTCTTATCATGCCGACTGTCTACTCTTTTGCAAACGGAGACGCGCTTTCCAGTGGTTTAAATAGTTTTGTTGAAAAGGTGTCACGTGAAGCAATCGCTGACCATGGTTACCTTTCTGTTGCCATCTCTGGTGGTTCATTACCCAAGATTCTCTCAAAGGAATTAGCCCACAATAAGAATGTTGACTTTTCCAAGTGGCATATGTTTTGGGCTGACGAACGCTGTGTTGCTCATGATGATGCAGACTCGAACTTTTTGGAAGTGAAAAAGTCCCTGTTGGACCATATCCCTCAAATTCCAAAGGATAACGTCCATCCTATTCATGAAGCTTACGCCAAAGCTAAAGACGCAGACAAAGCTGCCGAGGAATACGAGGACCAGTTGAAACGATTCTTTAACAACCAGTTACCTTCATTTGACCTGATGCTACTCGGTATGGGCCCCGATGGTCACTGCTGTTCCTTGTTTCCTGGACATCCTCTATTACAAGAACATTCCCGTTGGGTTGCTCCCATTGTGGATTCTCCCAAACCCCCACCAGAACGTATCACGTTAACATTCCCTGTCGTGAACAACTCAAAGCTTGTTGTCTTTGTTACTGCTGGTGACGGTAAAAAGGACATGGTGCAAAAGATCATTGAAGAACCCCAACATGAATTCCCTTGTCAGAGAGTCAAACCCACACATGGTCAAGTTTATTGGTTTATTGATGCTGCAGCTGCTGCTAAACTTCGAAAGGAATCGTGTTCGGACTATAAACTGTAATCTCCTTTTTTTTTTATTTGGAATGAAGACAAAGGGGTGCAGACGGAAACCGGGATCACGTATATAGTAAAATAAATAAAATCTTTGAATTACTATAAATGTAAATGATTACCCCGTTAATGCAGCTTTGCATCTTTATGCTCAAAACCATTACTGTGAATATGTAATCTCTTTTATAAAGAAGCATAATCAAATAAGGTGTCTTTAACAAAGAGAGAATTGTTCGTAAACAAGATCAAATACTTCAATTCTTTTCCCTTAATTAATATAAATCCCATTTCTGGAAGATTAAATTTTCCTTCCGTTTTGGCAAAGACGTTCAATTAATTATTCTCCCCTTTAGAAATCTTTGGAATTTTTTTTAATTGTTTTACTTCAATGATGGGAAGGAAGAAGGGGAAAGACAAAGGCTCAGTTCAAAGAATTTTTTTTTAAAAAAAAACATATAAAAGAGGGCAATCTTTTCTGAATCGACCCAAACTTATCAAACAATCTTTTCTTACAAACAATCAAAACATGGCTCGTATTTCTCAAATCTGTCTTGCTCTTCTTGCTGTTGCCTTCACTGCTACTTCTGCTGCTCCTTGTTATGATGGTCAAAGCTCAGTTGCTACTGTTAACTCTAATGGTTCAGTTACACCTATTGCTCAAGTTGATGTTACCAAGAATGCTGATGTCGACAATGATGAAGCTGAAAACGACGGTGATGATGTCTCTGACGCTGTTGATGCCTCCGTTGATGTTGATGCCTCTGTTGACAATTCTGTAGATGACTCTGTCTCTGACGATGACTCTGTTGATGACTCTGCTGATGTCTCTGATAATGCCTCTGATAATGTTAATGCCTCCATTGATGTTAATGCCGAAGCTACCACTGATAGTGTATCTTGTGTTGATGGTGATAGCACTGACATAGACAATGTGTCTACTGATGATATCAAGGATACTATTGATGTTATTACTGGCCATAGCTCCACTAGTGTCACTCATGAAGCTAATAGTGTAGTCGCTGCTGCTGACGGAGTAAACAGAAACTCCCTTCTTGGCGTGACCACTGGTTACATTGGTACTGGTCCTATTAACTTGGATAACCTCGCTACAAATGCTCTCAGCTCTGGTAACTTTGGAGATGGTATTTACCAAGCTCAAGCCGATCGTGCTCCTTCTGTTACCTCTGTAGAGAGTGGCAATGGCGGTGGTCTTCTTGATGTTACTGCTGGTTATATTGGCACTGGTCCTATTAGCGCAGACAATGCCCTTACCAATCTTCTTGCCTCCCGTTCAAATGGCCCTTTCTATGCTCAGTCTGCTGATTCCTCTGATGCTCTTTCTACTGTTGATGTCAGTGATGGCACCAGCGGATCGGTTGCAAATGTTGCTGCTGGATACGTAGGAACTGGTGTTATCAAGGCCGACAACCTTGGTACTAACCTTCTCAGTGGCGATGGCTCTAACGGTGGTCTTCTTAACCGCATCTTGTAAAAAGAGAAGGAAAAGAAAGAGATAGCATACGCATAGCATCTTAGCATTTTTCACCATTCATTCATACTTTTATCCATCTTTTCATTACTTACAACATTTTTTTAATAAACATAACCCATACACTATATAACTTATTTGAATGCGTCTTTTTGAAACAAAGTATGTACTTATTATGAGTTTTGATTATTTCTCTTTTTGTACAGTATATCCATTACTAAGGTTATTGCCCTCAGGATTCTTTGTAGAATTACGAATTTTAAAATATGATTATAATTGCACTTTTGTCTTGGTGATTTGCTTCATTTTCTCACTCATTTTATCATTGTATAATCCAAAATTGCCATGCAAATGAGAGTAGTATTGCGTACTTGGGTTTGTTTACGTAAAGGATCTGAAGGCTATGTAATATCGATTTGAATAGTAAATCAATCACCATAGACTAGCTTGGAAGTAAAATCTGCTTCAAAAGCCAAAGATTACAAGATAATCAGTACTGTGGGTATTAACAACCAAGACTACAGTTGGTAGTAAATAAAATACAACAATGTGTGCTTTCTAAACGTATGTAACCGACTGCTCGTGATATTTGTTAAAGATAAAAATATTAGGACGTAAAAGTCAATAGGATAAAGGAATAGTGTATTCATTAAGTAAATACCCTATAGGCTTATGATTGCTAGTGAGTAAAGGTTTTACTTTATTACACTTTGTGGGGACTTCATTTAATGTCAAAGTGTTACTCTTGCAATTATATTAGTGAGGCTTCTAGGCCATTTATACAAGTGAGTCTCTAAACTGATAGGTTATACACTCTTTCCGGAAAGTAAATTCGCCTGTGATCGAAAATAAATGCATCTAATGGTGAGAACAAAATTCATGCTGTACGAAATGTAAACTTGTCGTCACCAAGGATATTTTCGTAGTACCAGCCTTGAAATCCATGGATATACTGTATTTCCAAATTGAGATGTCGTATTGAAACCATTGTAATGTTACCAGAGTAATAACAAATACAAAAAGAATATGACTCATTATCCCATTTGACAGTAATATTAATAGGTGAGCTGCCTTGGAGTTGCAATTAACTTGATATTGGAATAGCCCTCTTTAATCTCTTTGTAAAAGTTTAAATTCTTTTTTCGGTTTTTCCATGTAGTCATGTCTGGCAATGCATATTCTTGAATGGTCACGAAGCAGATTGCTCCTATTTGATATGATTTCTTTGTCTCAAGTACTCGATCCTGAAACTTGTTTGGAAAAGAGTCCTTTTTTTACTTCTTTACAGCAGTTATCAAATGTCCCTCTGAGTGTTCAAAGATTCACAAATCAAAACTAGCCTGTCCTCATGGTCCTTGCTCTGAGTCGCTTGTCCCGCCCTCTCTGCTCTCTGGCGCGTATCTGGAACGTTCCCCAATAGTCTCTTCTGACGCCCTGGGTTCTCTCTATCCTCCGTTCCTTTTTTTGTTTGTTTAAACAATCCTGGGTAGTTATCGCTACCCTCCCCAGAATGCATCTTGGTGGTAAGTAAAACTAATATTAGGATATATTCCCTAATACTAACATACTTTTTCTCTCTTTTTCTACATACACTCATTATCTCTCTCCCTTTTAACATGATGTCGCTTTATTCAAACATAATTTTCTTTGTCGTCTTTTTACGTAAATAATTTTTTATTTTACAACAATATTTTATAAAATCAACGTCAAAAATTAATAAAAATACAGTAAGAGGTATATGGTGTGTAAATACTACACTGCCACTTATTCAAATCATTTCTAGATTGTATCCTTTCATTTTTTTATTCTTTCCCATTGATGCGATATTGAGTTTTTGAAACAAGTCTTTGTTTAGATTAAATCCTGTAAACAGTTAGGCCATATGATCCCTTTCTGTTGTGTTCACTCTGAGCTCATAATTATCTTCTCCGATTTATACTCTTTTGTATATAATGTTGTTGTCTTGATCGTTTAAAGGGACCTTTTTTCACTTTTAAATATTTTTATGAGCTTTCAAATAATTCTTCGTGAGGGCATCCGTGGTGGGTTTGTTGGACCTACAACAAGGTAAGTGCCGAGATTGAAAAAGAGACTACGAAATAAACTAGTTTTTGTTAAAGATATGCAGTTCAAATCCAAGGCGACAAGTCAGGAGCAACTGTTACGCAGTCAACCTTGAAACCAGACTCAAAGACAGATTATAATACGATGGCTGGTGGTGCTTCATTGTAAGTAGGCATGATGTGAAAGCTATATTTTATTAACCTTCTTTTCATCCATAGTGAAGACTTGGCTAATCTCGTACAAATTTTAAAGGACCAACTTTCCAAGTTACCCACAGAACAACCTCCGGGTAGCGAAGATATCTATGACTTAGATACCTCAATTATTTTTGCCTGCGATGATTTCGAATGGTGCAATGGTAAAAAAAAAAAAAGGGAAAAGAAAGGGTATTTGTTTGTATTTACATCATTTATTTGTACCAAAATAAGGTGGTCCAGGAGGCTGTGCACAAGGTCAATCGTCTGTAAAAGCAACCGAAGAACAAAAGGAAAAGTTTAAAGAATTGGTAGAGTTATTGAAAGGTGTTGGTCAAAACTTTGCTATTTCAGCCGCGTGATTCTGTTTCAGCCTTTTCTGCTTGTTCCTTTAACTTGGCTAAGCGTTCACGGTTTCGTTTTAATAAAATTCTATTCACATTAGCTTTTTCAATATCTGCCATTTCATGCCAGTTGTTGATTCTACTCATTGTACCATCCTCGTTAATGACTATGCAATGGTAAGCCCACGTATATGTCTATTGTTGTTCATACTTTACCTACTGGGCCAAGTTCTTTTAGTTTGAGTGTATCATTGACACCAATAGTCTGTACTGTTTCTTCTGCAGTTGCTGGTAAAGCAAGAAGAGGTTTCTTTGATTCAGAAGCAGTTGTCATTCTAGCGATTCTAATAAACTGTCTAAATGGTGAAAATGTTGACATAAAAATTAAAAAAAAATAGAATAGACCAGTTTTATATGACCGCAAAGAAAAAAGTTCTAGAAATTACACTTTTTCTCTCATTTTCTTTACAATGACATGAAATAAAAAATTAAACTATGTATTTTACTAAAGCCTTTAGAGAGAAAGGAAAATATGACTATATTATAATATAGCAAGTAAAGCTACATTCTATAGTTTTTATAGTACAACCTCCCCTGAATTGTCATGTCTAAACCAAGGTCTCTCCTAATAAAAAGGAAACTTTTTATATATGTTAAAGTATAATGAATTAAGGTTGCTAATATTATTGTATCTGTAAGAAAATGCGCTTAGCTTTTGTTTGAACAAAGGAGTACCAGAACAAGTTACACTAACAACTTTTATGCAGCGCAATATTTACCAAGATAAAGTGATTGTCCTATGATGTTTTTTTATTATAATTGTATTTCTTTAAAATGAGGCATATCATTCATAATCTCATGTAAAGCATTTGTGGGCTATCGAGATATAGTGTTTATATACAACAGTAAGAGAAAACAGCCAGAAAAAAGAGTCTTTTGTTTATTAATATACTTTCACTCTGTTTGTAATGCTGCCGTTAATTCCTCCTTTGAGGGGGCTAAATCTAATTTGTCAAATCTTCTTGTATCATAGAAAGTCGCTGATACAATTCTTCCATCAAAATATCTACCATTCAAGTCTTGGACAGCCCTTTTTGCTGCTTCTATGTCTGTAAACTTTACAAATATACGAACAGCTTTATCATCAGGTACTTTTCCACGAGGTACCTTTTCTCAATTGTTAATAAATGAAAGCAATCTAGCAAAGTCTAAGCTTACTTCAAATATCAAGCATCTTTCCACTTTGCCATACTTTGAGCACTCTTCTGCTGTTTCTACTTGTAGCATGTCATCTACTTCGCCTGGTCCAACCATATTTGTTAGCATGACAGTCCTCGTCATTTTTTCTTTCACTTCCTTCTTTCCAGGAATATTCACTGCTTTTTGTGTAGAACTATCGATAATGACACCGTTACCATGTCCAATAGGTTTCACTTGTAGAGCCTCTTTTATGCCTTCTCCTTCTTTACCAAGTCCTTTATATATGTCAGAACTTTATCATCTTTATTTAATCTAGACCTCACCTTGACCTTCTTGCCAACCATATTTTGCTAATACTTTCCTTGCAATGTTTTGAACTGTAGCTAGTCTTGCATCATCTGGTCTGAGATTTCTTTTTAATAACTGTCTAATTCATTATTTATGGCTTACTTTGATTGTGGTAACTCTATAGGCGACTGTGGCTCTCTATGCATTTGTTGTTGCTGCTGTTGTTGACTGAGCATCAATCTTCGTTTATAAACGTCCTCTGCTGTTTCATTTAGATCTATCTTTGCTGGTGATGTGGAGGGTAGAGGTACAAAAGATTGGTTGTATGCTGACAAACTTGTTCCACGATATTTAGGTACTGTATTCATACATGAATCAATGATAAGTGTAACCTATACCCTGAGTGTTTCCTCTTACCTTGTGAGCTTGGTGTTGGGGAAGGAGTTCGAGATTTTGATCGTGAACGAGAATATGAACGGGAATATGAACGAGAATATGAACGAGCATAAGAAGGTGACCTTGACCTTGACCTTGACCGAGATCTTGACAAGGATAGATTAGATCGTTGTGCCTGTTTTTTTTCCCAGTCTCTTTGCCTCTTTTGCCTTTCGCGAAGATCTTTACGTTCTTCTTTATATTGCTCATAGTCATTAGGACGATGTGGGTCATAGTCTTCCAGCATGTTGAATACAATAGGTTGAGGTTGATTGTTGGTCATATTCTTCTTCTTTCCCTTTTTCTAACCGTTGTTGTGAATAATTTCCGCATTACAATTGCTCTCCATTGTTGTCAGTATTTTTTTTACCTTTGGTTTTTGAATAGAACGAAATCCATTCACGTCATCAGGCGTCGATAAAAGAGGGATCGCACCTAGATCAATAGTACTTGTTGCTTTTGTCTCTTGCTGAACAATGGTATTGTCAAGTGCTTTATCTGTCTTTTCTTTGTTTACTGTTTCCACTGATACTATAGTAGCTCCAGCTGGAATAACTGATCTGTTTATTTTCGGCTTTGCTTGAATAGTAGGCCGACGTAAAACAGGCCTGAATTTGTTGATAGCTGACCAGCCTAATTTTAATGTCGAATTAGAATCAGTCCTTCTATTCCTTATCAATTTACCTTGAGGAGTAGGATGAGCTGTAACTGGTACAACTGGTACTGGTACTATCGGCGCTGTTGGTGCTTCTGTAAAAGATGTGTTTACAGCAGTAGCAGTAGTGGCAACAGAAGAGGAAGAAGAGGTAGAAACCTGGTTAGTCTCAGGAGGAGGTAAAGATGAATAGAGTGAATATAGTGATGAGCTTTGAGCATCTTGTCTTTGTTTAGCCGCTTCATCTTTCTTTTCAGTCTTTGAAGGTGGAAGAGAACCGTACAGGGAAAAAGACATATTATCAAGAAGGAAAAGAAAAAGGAAAATACAAGTTTAAACGCAGAACAGACAGAGAAAGCCTTGTACCAAAGATGGTCCATTACTTTATTGAAAGGCATATAAACAATTTTAGTCAAAACGAACCGACTATCCAATCAGAGAAAGGACACATCGAATCTCGATATCATAAAGAAGTAAAGCAAAGTAAGCAATAGTGTTTCTTTTCTCTTCTTTCTTTTTGCCTTTTTAAACGAAAGCCACATTTTTTCAAGTGACAAAAATAGTATAAATTTCATTAAAAACTACGCTTTTCTTTTTCTTTGCATAAGTTGATTTGAGAGACAATGAGTGATACTGAACGTTCTGGGCCATCGATGGACGATGAGCTTTCACTTCCCAAAGGTAAAATGAATATGACATATATCGACGCTTATATATAACATTTAATAGCTACTGTACAAAAGTTGATTAACGAAATGATGCCAGAAGATATTGTCTGTGCAAAGGATACACGAGATCTATTGATTGATTGCTGTGTTGGTAAGATTAGAGCTAGTCACAGGATCGTTCTATTCATGTTCTAATGACTATATCCTTAGAGTTTATACACTTGATTGCATCAGAAGCGAATGAAATATGTGAAAAAGAGACGAAAAAGACAATTGCTGGAGAGCATGTCGTGGCAGCTTTACAGACTCTAGGTTTTGAAGAATACGTTGAAGAAGTAGAAGAAGTGTTTAAAGAACATAAAAAACAGCAAAAGGTAGGATATTAAATCAAAAGGATCTAAAAACGATACTAAGCTTCGATTAGGATCGAGATAAAAAGAGTACAAGACTAGAGAACACAGGCATATCTGAAGAAGAGTTGCTAAGACAACAAGAGTTACTATTTGCTCAGTCAAGACTTAAGTTTGAAGCACAGCAACAGTAATACTAATCTCTTTTTTTTTCTTCTTATCTTTATATCTCTCCCTTCTCTCTCCTCTTTTGTGTGTACAGTTTATATAAAAAGATGATTGCTGATCCTTTTTTTGTGTGTGTCTTTATTCAAATCAATGTAGAAACACCACTCCTTCAACATCACACAGCTAAACTTATAATTATTTAAAAAGATACAAAAAGAACCGTTAAACTGTTACAATGTATTCCACAACAACCATAAGCATCGGGAGGCAGTAGAGTACAGTGCATCCACTCTCAAATCGAATATTTTTTGAACTTAGTGGTACATTTTTCGAAAATAAAATGGAACATTTAACCAATTAACTTGGAACTTAAGTTGGAGCACACTGTGAACCCAATCTGAACACTTTGAAATTAATATGGAACATTTTATTTAAATAGAGATTTTGTTTAAGCAGTTTTGGAAATGATTTTTAGAGTGTTGAGTAATGTTGACAAGGTGAGATAAAGAGACATCATTACATGCTTCAGTTATTCTTTGTGCGAGTGTTTCAGACTCATAAGTTGATTACGCTTTACTTTATGCTTAACTATTGTACATTTATTAATTTTTGACGTTGATTTTATAAAATATTGTTGTAAAATAAAAAATTATTTACGTACAAAGACGACAAAGAAAATTATGTTTGAATAAAGCGACATCATGTTAAAAGGGAGAGAGATAATGAGTGTATGTAGAAAAAGAGAGAAAAAGTATGTTAGTATTAGAGTATATATCCTAATATTAGTTTTACTTGCCACCAAGGTGCATTCTGGGGAGGGTAGCGATAACTATCCAGGATTGTTTAACCA
>NW_019671922.1:1126127-1126572 GCF_002708625.1 Rhizopus microsporus ATCC 52813 | reverse complement strand
CTTCCCATAATTCTTGGATGATTATAAATAGATGTGCAATCAAGCCAATTATCGTTATCGTGTGTAGATGTTAAAAAGTATAAATACCATCGTTTTATTCATTATAAATAAAGATATCATATATTTCAGTCTCACTGACTTATTGTCCTTTTCCTATCCTCTTCTCATCTTATTAGTTTTTGTCTCTTACCTTTGTACTTGGCAAAACAAATTGCTCACATAAATTTTTATTTTTAAGCACCTGTTTCTACCTCCGACAGCATGCTAATGGCGCATGTCATACACCATTCGATAGCCAATGACCTACGCTTTCGTTTGATATACAACATGCCAGATGTATAAGTAACTTGTGTTCCTTGATGGTTCGTTAAAGTGAAAACACACAAACATGTGAGCAATTTTTTGAGTCACTGTATATATAGACGTCTGTTCTTTATGTCGGCCT
>NW_019671922.1:1111391-1124991 GCF_002708625.1 Rhizopus microsporus ATCC 52813 | reverse complement strand
CCCAGATTTGAATCCTATTGAGCACTTGTGGCATCATCTAAAGCTCAAACTTTCCATGTATGATACCAAAGCTAAAGGGGTCCATGAATTGTGGGAAAGAGTAGAAAAGGAATGGAATTCTTTCACAAAAACCGATTGTAGAAAGTACATTGATAGCATGCCTGGCCGTATTAAAGCAGTTATTGATGCCAATGGTGGCTCAACCCGTTATTAATTTCATTTTTTAATAAATATGTTGCAGTGAAGAAACTCTAAAAACCGACCGTCTGACTTTGAACATTGATTGCTACGGGTACACGTCAGTTCGGAGCCTTAAATTTATACATTTTGTTGTAAACGATAATAAGGCTGTCTGCTCAAAGTTTGAGCCTTCTGCGTGACGTAACGACGATGCAGTGCTTAAAAAACCAAAAAATCTGCTTGCATGTTTAGAGTTTTTTCACCCACTGTAATAGCCTTTTTTCAATAACACTAAAGCTGAATACAGCAGACCGGCTTCTTGGTTATGCGCTCAACGTAAAAAAAGAATACAAAACAAAGCCGATTGTGATAATAATTGGTACTCATGCAACACGTAATGATGTTGCTTTTGACTTTAAGTCATCAAATTATTCATACATGAAGCGGATACCAAGCAACTACTGGGTGGAGAAATGTTGCATAATTGATCATAACGCAATTTCGGAAGTCATAAGAACTACCCCTCTTTCTTCCATGGTGGCAATCGCATATTTTTTTGGCTGTCAAAAACTTTCTTTGCTGTCCACTGAACATAGAGATGATCTTACTCTGCAAAAACTATATTCTACTGTTAAGGAGCAGGCGGGAGACAAGATTACAGCGGAACAATCAGCTGCTGAGGTTTGCAATCAAACCAATTTGCAATTCAAAAAAATCTTGAATACTTTGAATCCCATGCCAGACACGCTTTTGAAAAAGCGCTTACGCGCTTATGCTGATGATGGTGTCCTTTATACAGATACATGCAAGTGTATGTATTCAGGATTGTCTAATACCGCCGTTAAACCTATGCCTCCACCACCTGAACTATCCTAGGCAGCAACACAGCTACTGAAGCAAGTAATGAGCCCCGTCATTGATGTGCTACGCCCTAAAGTTGCTCCGACTACAGCAGACATGGAATACGTTCAGCAATACAGATAAAGTATGAAAGAAATGGACTGGAAAATGTGCTTTGAGGCTGGAAAATAAGAAGGCTTTTTCAGCTCCTATAGTAGCAGTGCAAGCCTAAAAACGGCATTCTACAAAAAGAAAGCTAATAAAGCATAAAAAAAAGTTAAATATTTATTGCTATAACAAACTGATGCATCTATGCCCTTCTCAATGATCCTATTTAGCGCTACACTATGGCGTACAGGTCCATAAGTTGATATGAAGAAAAGAAGACAGACTGAAGTTTATACTGAAAGTGAAAAGGGAATGTCAAAGGTTATTTGGAATCGTGGTGCCGACAATTACAAAAGAAAAAAATACAAATGTTTGATTGGTAAAGATATTAAAAGGGAGAGGAAGAGGGAAGGGGCTTAAAAGAACGTAAAGGTGGCTCAAGTAGCTTATCCTGTACCTCTATGAACATTGTTGTCATGGTACAATTGTGTTTATTCATTTGCTTTATTGCTACAGCATCGTACTATTTTCATTATAGTTAAAGCTTACATATGTACTGAATGTAAAAAGAAGCAACAGAAGACATTAAATGATATTTCATAAAGGAGCTTGTTTCACTTTCAATTTTTTTCATTTTCTTTCTCTTTAATAATTTTGTCTAAATTAATCAATAACATTCAAAGTGTTGCAAGTACTTAAAATTCTACTTTACAGACTTTTTGCATGTCAACAATAGCAATAATAATGCTAACATAAACAGCAAATTCCATAGCAATGAATCCAACAATGAAGAATAGTAACTTTATGTAAATGGTTTTCCTCTCTAGATGCAACTACTAATCCTACTTGGCAAGCAATTTTGATAATGTCAACAACAATATGCTTTCTTCTGTCTTCTTCGTTATCATGCAGTTCAACAACCGTAATACTGTTGTCATAGCGGCAACGTCTGATTGACTTGATCATTTCAATAAAAACAAGAATCGCTCGACACCATTGTGAATATGTCTAAACAAGAACTGTATAAAGCCAATGAATTTCCTATTTTAAAAAGGTAAATAGCTTATATATCTGAAAAATTGTTAAACTTACTTGTTGTTATAACCATAGAATTTGACGATGTGATTGCTACGTCTAAATTCTTGACGATAATTGCGATAGAAGAGAGAGCTATAGACAGTGCTGTTGATCCAAACGCGGGCAGCAATGTCAATGTTTATGTCAACTGGAGGGCGGGACTCTTCACCATTTAGAGTATGGCAGTAGAATTGTTGCAGACAAGAATATAATGCATCTGTTGGAATTGACCAGTTGTCAGAGCTTACACTACATTCCGTTGCAACAACATCATATCTAAATTGTTTTCAGTATCGTGGCGCGCTTGGATTACCCGAAGAGCAATTCCAAAAGCTTTCAGCCCCGTAAGGTCTTGGTCGAACAAGATCTAATTTTTGTTGCAAGGCAAGAGGTTCAACTACATTGCTTGCATTAATCCCAGCTTCTATCTTGGACTTGATCAATGTAGAAATTATATCAAGAGCTCTTTCTATAGATCTGGAGATGTAAGCATGGTGAGACCTATTGCTTTGATCATGTAGAAAGTATTGCTGAGACAGTGTTGGCTGATACGAAAAACAGAGTAAGAGATTGCCGTATCCAAGCATAACTTATGCTTATTGAAACTAAGGAAATTACCCTTACAATAACACTTACTAGTACATAACATCATTTCTTGATTCAGATGTCACAGTAGTAAAACCAGGAAACCCTTAATTAAGCTACCTCACCCCAGAACAACTGTTAGACCCACGTCAGCTATAATTCCACAGTAAACTTGAATAGTATAAATAAGGGCCACTCTTTATCAATAAAAAGGATTAATTCAGTCATACTGTATCTTATTATCTATTACTACTTTTATACTATCACAGAGATCCGCTTTTCTTGGGCTTTGTTTTTCAGGAAATTAAGCCATTACTTTACATTCCCATATTAAAGAATTGATCTTAAGTATATGTATCACGAAGTAATAATAAGATTGCCAGAGCTGCTAGTATCTCTTATTTGAAGGAAATGTGAGAGAGCCCCCGACTGAGGAAGAAAGGACTGAAATATTAGAAAAGGCACATTTGTTTGAACAGTTTAGTGCTGAAGTCATCGTGAAATCAATACATAAAAATGTTTTGCATTGGCCAAAATTAACGGAATAAGCGATACGGCTTGTAAAAACATGTCCACAGTGTCAGAAATGTATTGTTGTAAAAGCTGGATATAATTTTCATAAACCGGTTCACGTCAAAATACCTGGTGGTCACTGGGCAATTGACTTAGCAGGACCACTACCAGCAGCGGAAAGAAATAATATCTCCTGAGTATGATTGATATATGCAGTCTATTCGTATTATAGATAGCAGCTATAAATAGTAGATGCTTATTTTTCTAAATGTTCCTTCTATCTTAATCTCAGAGTAAAGGTTAGTCTCAAAGAGTACTCTTTCTGTCTCTGTCTTGTGTCTTGTAGATTATTGCATAACAATTTCATGGTCTGGGTTATGATACTGTTTTTACCATAAGAAGGATTTAAGTAGGATTCTATTTAGCTTGACTTACTACTGAAGGTGTGTACATGTAATCTTATAACGTATGAATTCACTCTATTCATACTGATTACAGCCGCTTATTTCAATGTCGGTCATAAGTATTTACGACAGAAGAAGTATAAGAGGGGACAGAATTTGTTTGTTTATGTTGACGAGTCTTTAACAAGTGTAAAATGAAAAAAAAAAATGAATAGTTTCTCTATTACTGGATCAAAGCGAAGAGTACATGCTGCCACCATATGTCAATCTTGTGGTACGGAGTAGAATCGCAATGTGAACGGTGTATGAAAGTCTCCCTCTCTTCAAAAGATCTCCAAAAGATTAATAATGCCTTGGATTTAATGCGCTGTCAATAACGGTAAACATTTTTGGCTTTATTGTTTCTTTAATAACCTAGTTACATATCGCTTTTTTTTTTTTTCAAGTTACTGTACAAAATTAGTAAAGCTGTTTGCTAGGTGTGCAGCTTAAACAAATTCGCCTTTTCTGAATGACATCTTTATTCGGTCCCAGATACCAGCTGGAGTAGGTGCTGGACGAACATCCAAATAGAAACTTAGTGATATAGGGTTCTTTGGGTCTTTCTTTCCAGTATAAAAATCGATAACATAGGTTACTTTTTCACCACATCTATCAACTGTCCAATCATGACGGTCAAAGGGAAGAGAGTAACTTTTAATCAAAGGGGTGAGTAAGATCATCTGGTAACTATTATGTCCTTACCCAAACCAAGATCGAATACGTGCTTTAGGTGTGATATCCTTGGGTCTACCTTGAAATTTCAATAGCATTGGCTGATTACATTTACTATAAAAGCATATTAGTTACTTGTTTATAACAGATTAACTATCGCCTTACGTCTCATGCATCCTTTCCCATTCCAAAATCTTTTGCCAAGCCATTTCATTAACTGCATTATGAATAGGAACAACAACCGACATGTCTTCTTCTTTAGGTGTCCAGTTCTTGCGTCTCATTGCATTAAAAAACATTTGTTCAGAAGGATAGATCCACATTTTCTCTGAAGAGTTGGCACGAGGAATACTCGAGATTTGTCTTTCTTTTCCCAAAGGCAAGCGTTGATCATGCTGGGGTGTTTGTTCAGAAACTTTAGGCATATAGTTTGAACTGTCAATGGCATCCGAATCACATCCTTCTTTTGAAGCAGGAATAAAGTTTTGACGAGCTGAATGATCTACTGGACAAGAATCAGACTCTTTTACTGAACCTCCTTTTTGAGGAGTAAAGTGTTTATATGCATTGTGATCAACAGGACATTTTGCTCCCTCTTCAACTTGTTGATTTTCTTGAGGAATAAAATGTTTATATGCATTGTGATCAACGGGGCACTTGGGTGTTTCCTCTTGGGTATCTACCATTGCTTTGTTTTTTAAATAAAAAGAGAAAACTTTATAATTGATGAAAAATCATAGGCAAAATTTTTTTATCCCCTGTCCGGGTTGTTTTATTTTTTTAACTCGCATTGTATGAATGGTCAATAAATTCGGCATCATCCTTTGCCTCCATAGCTGCCCATATATGAGGAGGGACTGAAGGATCAAAGTCTTCTTCTTCCTCTTCATCTTTCAAGTATATTTGAGTGCTGTTCTTTCTTAAGCTTCCTCCTGTGTTTAGTGAGTTACCTACGAGACTGTGTAGCTGAGGATTGATCACGGAGGATCCAGGTACGTAACTCTTTCTTCTTCTTGGTGCTGGAAACTGTTCAGATAAAAGTCGATCAGAATATGAAAAATCATAATTGGCAAAACTCTTGGCTAAAATATCCTTGGGTGTATTTTGACCTGCTGCCTTGTTTTCTTTATCATTCTCTTCATTGTCATCCATAAAGTAGTTAATTGTGATTGGAACAGAGGTGGCATAAGTAGAAATGGCTATCACCGTTTTAGTAACTCAGCAGTGCTTACTTATCATCATTACCTGTTTCTTCTTCTTCATTGTTGTTCTTTACATCTTTTTTAATATCAAAGTCTTGAAGGTATTTACTTGTATTGTTTTTCTTTTTGATCCATGGGTATTTTTGGTCTATTTCAGAAACAGATTTTCTAAAAGAAGCTGATAATAGACTCTGCTCATCATCATCCTTGCTTTCTTCTGTGATATTTCCCGCATCTTGATGACTATTTTCCTCTTTTTCTTCTTCATCTTCTGGTATTTCTTCGTCCAAGTAGAACATGTCTTCTTCTTGATCATCACATGTCATTACTATTGGAATTAAATTAGTTAAGCGTAGACTTAACAATGTTATTTTACCTCCTTGAGAGACATCCTTGTTATAAAGTGGCATCTTTTGATGTTTCAAATTACGTAGAGATGCTTCATCCAAGGCAAAGCTAAGTCTTCGGTTAGAGAGCCTTTGTGGTTCGTTTATGGTTGGTGTAGGACGAGTAAGTGTGCTGTTAAAATTGGTGTTATCTCTCGCTTCGCTCGTATTATGTTCATTTTGAAATTCTTTTGTCTGGCTTTTTTCAAACATTTTCTATAAAACCTGCATAATTTTAACTCTTATTTTGCTACAGTTGGTCTAGTCCTAATGGACATTCGCTTGAAAAAAAAAAAATAAGTGTATTAAACGAAGAAACACTACATGGCAGATTTCACAACCAATTATCAATGGGCTTGCAAAATAGTGACGTTGTTATTACTTGTTTTGGATTTTTGATCCTTTCTGGTCTATTCACTGAGTTATGCGCGAGGAATACGCGTTAATAATTGCATATTTACAATAGATAGACATCTTTGATATTCTTACAACTTACTCTTAGAGGTCGCCACCTGCTTTCACCGGACTTAATATAAGGTGTTAAATGCATAATTCTTTGAAAGTGATTTTATGCCATTTTATTTCGCAAAGAAGAAGTAATTTTCAAGTCTCTAAATACACACAACGCTTTTTACTTGCTATGTTGAAATTTGATAGTGTGCAAAGAAGTGGGCCAAGAAGCACCTTTTTTTATTATTAAAAAAACGAATTATTAATTTTTTGTATGGGTGACACTGAACCTTTGAACTTGGACAAAAAGCGTCGAATAGGTGTTTGGTTGTTAACAAACTATATCAAAATGCCCTATGATGCCACCAAATATTACAATGGAAACCTAATGTTTGTCAAAAACGGAATTGCTCAATTGAAGAATATGCTTTGAAAATCCACCTTGAAGACCAAAGCGACGTTAAACTACCAATATTTCAAGTGTTCAGTAAATGCTACTATATACGAATAAACTCATATTTGACTAAATCTTGCGTCTAGGTTCTGAAGGATGCATCGTATGTCTACAAAAAATTTGAAGTGAGCATTATGTGCTGAAATAAATTTGCACGGCTGCATATCCTGCATCAAAAAGGGATTTGATTACTAAGGCATTTAAGTTTCAAATGAACATAGCCATGCTATTGAAAGCTTTGACACTATTACCTCATTAAATTTATCAGTTAACGTGAAGAAATTTGTGCTTCAAATCTTATGTAAAGTCTATGGCAGAAGAGATAAAAGGACGATATTTTAATGTAGACATAAGGAATCTTGTGCCTGAAGCTGGTGTTTTGTCATCCTCTTTAGTATGTATTGTACAACATGATATGTTTGCCCACTTGATACATATAATTTACGTAAGCATGTACAATAGATGTCATATAATAAACATAACTATCAAAAGTTGGCTGCGTAAACTTCAGCAGCAGCGAGACTATTCAATATACATTGTCTTTCCATAACAAGGGCAACAACTAGTTCAATCTGGATCATTTTGCCTGGATGATACGCATTTGTAGCTTATTGCCACCAATTTGATAGAGACAATGTAATTTTACAACCATGGTGCATTCTCAGTGGTAATGAAAGAAATATTACGATGCGCTTTCCTATTAAAAACAACTTACACTTAATCATACGGTGAGCACAAGCAACATTTATAGGGGTCACTGTGGGAAATGAAAGTAGTGGTGTAGTTACCGAAAGTTCTGATGTGCTTCAATCAGAGATACCATCTTAGACTGAAATTAGAGCGGGACAAGTTGTTGGCAAATATTACAAGTGCACGTAGACAGGTTTTATCAAGTGAATTACAGTTGACCTCTGTCGGCAAAGAGAGATTATCACGAGCTAATAAGGAATGAGAGAATTACTATTAGCTAGTGAAAAATGTAGCTTCTATCAAGTGCAAATATACAAAACACAAAAGTAGAAGCACCATCCCCTCAGCCATTAATCACCGATCGTGATTTTAAGAACATCAAGCACACACTTTTTCAATTTCACTTTGAATAGAAAAAATTTCAAACTACTCCCTTGTCATCCCTTCGAAGCTGCCCATCAATATCATCCTCTACGTAACTCGTGACAAAAATAGAACCAAGTTGCTGTTCATATTGTTGTTTATGATGGCTCACTCTCACTCAATCGCACAACAGGCTGATTGACAATTGGGGTTAAACAATCTGAAGGTTCGTCATCATCGTCCATTATCGCATCCTATAGCTAATCCAGGTTGTCTTGTGACACTCTGAAAAATCGTAATACTCCACAGCGTACTAGCTGATATCATTTGCAATCCGACTGATGATAGTTTAATGCCCATTACACTCACTTACTCATGACGTTGTTCTTTAATTAAATTGATCTACATTTTTGCATATTTATTGTTTTTCACGCTTTTTGAATTTCTTTTAATAGTCTCATGTACTGAAGAGATTGTTGAGCTTATGCATATGTTGATAATTTTTTATTATCAAACGGCGTATAATATGCGATAAAATCTAAATCTACTGAACGAAAATAGCCTTCTTTAAAGAATCATAAGCTGTATCTAAATCATCATTGACAATAACATGATCATAAGCACCAGGAGTCGCACCATATTCTAATTCTTCTCTAGCAGCATTCAAACGTGCCACAATAGCTTCTTCTTTTTCCGTTCCTCGTCCACGAAGACGTTGTTCCAAAATGTCAAAGCTAGGTGGTCTAATAAATATATACTTGGGATTTAATGAAGTTTTCTTGACAGATTTAACACCTTGCATGTCGATATCAAGAACGCAGACTTTGCCTTGCGCCACCACATCCTCAACAGCTTTAATGGAAGTGCCTATATATACATATTCAGTCAACTTGGTATATCATCAAGAGCAAGGTCACTTTACCATACATGTTTCCTGAGAATGTAGCACTTTCAATGAATTTACCATCTTCTACTTCCTTTATCATGTCTTCTTTTTCAACAAAATGATAATCTTTTCCATCCACTTCTCCTGGACGAGGCTTACGTGTAGTATCTATTAAACCTGTTTATATCTTATAGACAACAGACAATAATAATTTACGTGAGACACTAAAGCCAAATGTAGAGGGATATTCAGCAAAGAGTTTCTTTAATAAAGTAGACTTTCCAGAGCCTGAAGGGCCAGAGATGACAAAGATTTTAGAGGCTGTTTGCATAGTCAACGTATAAAAAAAGTGGGAGTATTTTTTTTTCTCTGTCGTGTTTTTTTTTCCCTATAACAGTCACAGAGGCACATCAGCATCGTTTTTTAGGATCAGCTCAACAGGGACCTGTTACACTAAAAAAGAAAGAGAAGAATAAAAAAGAAGAGAATGAAAAGAAAAAAGAAGAGAATGGAAAGGAAAAGCATATGTCAAATAGAATATAATTATCAATTGATCTCGATCCATTCAATGGCATTATTTCTTGTGATGAACGAATCAAAAAGTAAGGCACCTATGGGCACAAGAGTCTAGAAGCAATTGTATATTTAGGATGTGTGACGGATCCAAACTGAGTTCTTTATTTAAAGAAAATTTCTTAAAAAGGCCTTGACTGATCAAGGCTCCATTTTTGAAAAGATATAAAAAACACACTTTCCTCTCTTTTTTCTCTTTTTTATTCATTATAAAACATGTCAAGATTTACAGAACACTTTGATATTTACGTTGATCCATCTGCCATTGTCTATTCATCTACACTCACATCACCTTCTAAAGCATCCTTTTCATCTACATCCACTTATTCATCAAGAAGTGCTGTAGATCCCTATGATCCATTTAATTCAACTACTACTACTTCAACAACAACAACAACGATTAATGATGCATCACCAAACAAGCTAAAACGATTCTTTACGACCATTTCAAAAAAGAAACGCTCCATTGTATAATATTTTATGCGTGTATATATAATATGTATCTTGTGTCGATATACACCTATTTTCTTATTAATTACTACCCTTTTTAATGTTCTATATATCCTTTTACTCCCCACTCTGTATCCATTACCTATTTACTTACCCTATGTCGTACACTATAACCGGAGTTTTACTCAAGTTAGAAATACCTTGTTTCATGCCCTATAATTATTTAGATGACGATCTGCAATAAAAGTAAACACTGTATTATTCACTTATGTCATAAGGAACATATTGACTTATCAATGGTAGCCATGACAATGGGATGAACCATAGCCATTTCCTCTTTACATTAGTATTTCAATAGAAAATGCTTGTAAACACTGTTCTACTTTGCTATTTTACCAGCTACAAAGCTCGAGATGACCAATGAGCCTATTCATAGCCTTTTAGTGAACCAATCAAGATGGACAATGACGCTGAACATATGGCTTAAAATAAAAAAGTGTATCTCCGTTTCCGAGGAGTTGATTGTTTTCAGTAAAACCTAGGGAATATCATCCATCGGACAGAAAAAAAAGCACACAAAGAACTATGACAAATGGATATAGTCTCTTCGATGGGAAAACATGGATTCTGTTCGTATCAAATGTTCAATGAAGCGAATAAAAGATTGTTTAGATCAAAAATCAAAAAAAAAAAGTTGAAATGACAATAGTGGGGGGGGGAAAGGTTATGTGTTACTTTTGACTCATTGGAGAAGCCACGCATTAATTACTCTATAGCTTACGACATTGTTATAAACATTCTAAGGAAAAGTTCCTTTCCCTTTTGTATAATCGACTCAAAAGTAGAGTGCCATTTTTATTTGTCTTTACTAATGACTTCTCTCTACTTGCCAAGTCACACTGTATCTTGGGAAAAAAAAATTGGTTTGCGGGATAAGAGATAAAAGCGTTTAGTCATGAAAAATGAGAAGAAGTAAAGTATATAAAAATATCCATTTATACTCTCTCTTTCCCCAAATTATTAATCCATATGTCATCTTTACCCTATCCTATTACTTTACCTACTTTGGCTGATGCTCAAGTGACTCGTGTAGGCGTCAAGTCACCTGAGGATGTCGTCGTCGTCTCAGCTCTTCGTACTGCCCTTACCAAGGGGCGCAAGGGTGGATTCAAAGATTGTTTTGCTGATGGTAAGGAAGGCTCATGTTTTGTAGTCATTCTAACATTTTTATACAGAGCTTTTGTTACATGTGTTGAAGGCAACTATTGAAAGAACCGGCATCGATCCTGCTCTGGTTCAGGATATTACTGTAGGCAATGTATCTGGCAAAGGTGGTCTCGCTACACCTTCTCGTATGGCAGCTTTGGCCGCTGGTTTTCCCGAAACAACCTCTGTCAGTACCTTGAATCGCCAATGCTCTTCGGGTCTCCAAGCTTGTGTTCAGATCGCCACTGCCATTCAAGCTGGCTTGATTGATATTGGTATTGGTGCTGGTGTCGAGTCAATGACAAAGGATTATTTTGGTCGTCAAATTCCTACATCAGATAAATTGGCACAAATTCCTAATGTTGCTGACTGTAGATTACCAATGGGGTAAGAGTAAAAGAAAAAAGAAAAGAAAAAGAATTATTAAGTAATTGAAAAAGTATTACATCTGAAAATGTCGCCGCTGACTATGGAATCACTCGCGAAGAGCAAGATCTTTTCTCGGTTGAATCTCACAGAAAGGCTGCTGCTGCACAAAAGGCAGGTTTATTCAATGAAGAAATCATTCCTTGCAAAGTGACTATTTTGGACAAAGATGGAAAAGAGCAGACCATTGTCGTAGACAAGGACGAAGGAATTCGTGCCTCGAGTACTCCTGAAGGTCTTGCCAAGTTAAAGCCTGCTTTTATTCCCAATGGAAGCACTACAGCCGGTAACGCTTCTCAGATCTCAGATGGTGCGGCTGCTGTGCTGCTGATGAAGCGTAAGACAGCTCAAAAATTAAATTTACCAATTCTAGGTAAATATGTTACTTCTGCTGCTGTGGGCGTAAGTAATTTTCATACATGTTGAGCAAGACATACTTATAATCATTCTAGGTGCCACCTCGCGTTATGGGTGTCGGTCCAGCTTATGCTATTCCCGTAGCAGTTGAGCGTGCAGGATTAAAGATTTCTGATGTTGATGTTTATGAAATTAATGAAGCATTTGCCTCACAGGCATTATATACCGTCAAAATACTCAATATTCCCATGGAAAAGGTCAATCCTAAAGGTGGCGCAATTGCTATTGGGCATCCTTTGGGCTGTACAGGTGCTCGTCAAGTGGCTACACTCTTGCCAGAATTGAAACGTCAAAATAAGAAGATTGGTGTTACGAGTATGTGTATTGGTTCTGGTATGGGTATGGCAGCCGTCTGGGAAAGAGAATAAGCAAAGTATAAAAAAGATATACTCATTGTAAAACATAAATATTCTACACACGTAAAAAAAAATAAACAATACTTATACTTATACTTACTTATACTTACTTACTTATACAACACTCTCTGTAACTATTACACGAGTAAAAACGAAATCGTCCTTTGCGTTGTCTCCTCTGGGATTGCCGCGCTTTTCTTGCCTAATGGTCAGACATCCCATTCACTATGCAAAATCCTTTTATCTATAGATGAATGCTCCACTTGCAGCATCCGAAAGGATAGTGATCTTGCTGGGCTCATCCAGAGAGCAGAGTTGATCATTTGGGACGAAATACCGATGCAGCACAAGTATTGCTTTGGAGCTGTCCATCGCACCTTTCAAAACATCTGCGATGATCCTGATGAGCTCTTTGTTTGGAGGAAAGCCTGCTGTCCTTGACGGTGATTTTGCTCAGATCCCACCAGTGATCAGAAAGGGTAACAGAGCTGATACTGTTAGTGCACCAATCAAGCAGTCATTTTTCTGGTCAAGGCTCCAGCTCTTGAGACTTACGCAAAATATGCGTTTAACAAACCTTTTTAATCAAAGTGATATTGCATTTGCAAGATTTATAGCAGACATTTCATATAACCATACACTTTATGATTCAATTACACTTCCTGGCTATATCTATCAGACCAAACAACTGAATAAATTTATCAACAAAGCCTATAGAGATGAAGAAATCAGTAACTCTATGTCGATAAACAATGGTCAATTTTTTAGTGAAAGGGCCATATTAACTACCAGAAACGACACAGTTGAAAGAATCAACGACATTGTTCTCGATAAGATGGCTGCCGAAAAGGTTACGCTTCCGTCTACAGACTCTGCTGATGTTAATGAAGCCGATGGTTTACACACTGTTCCTATAGAATATTTACACAGTTTAAACCCTACCGGCTTGCCTCCATCTAAGCTTGAGCTCAAAGTTGGCGCACCAGTAATGTTATTAAGAAACATTGACCCAGCAAAAGGCCTATGCAATGGCACTCGCCTGGTTGTCGTACGAATTGGCAGCTATATGCTTCAGGCTCGCCTTGCCAATAAGCCGGATGGCCCATTAGAGCTTATACCTCGGTTTACACTCTCAGCACAAGAAGGTGATTTGTCATTCATTCTAACAAGAAAGTAACTTTCTGTCAGGCTATGCTTCACTATGACAATCAACAAGTCCCAAGGCCAATCATTAAAGTATATAGGAGTTGACTTGTGGCTTCCGTCGTTTATGCATGGTCAGCTATATGTCGCTCTTTCAAGAGTTACCTCTCTTTCTGG
>NW_019671922.1:1093862-1107521 GCF_002708625.1 Rhizopus microsporus ATCC 52813 | reverse complement strand
TGGGAGAAAGCTTCAGTGATAAATATTTTTTAAATATTATTCTTGTATTGAAAAGGAAATAGCTGTCATCATCCATTTGCCTTTATTGGTAAATATCGGTACTGCTATAATAGGGGAGGATATATGTCATATATAAATATCATAAAGGGTTTAATCCATTGGCAAAGTCGAGTACCATCACCTGTTTTCCTTGACCGGAGCTATTTATATTTATATCACATTAGCAAAAAGTAAAAACTATAATGTAGCGTATACTTACCTAACGATACGAGTGCTACTTAATAATACACTGTATATCCAACTCGATTGGGCGCTCTGGAAACTAAGTACACAGGCCCCTGTCTTAGAGTCCCATACTTTCAGTGTACGGTCATAGCTTCCGCTTACAATTTTACCCTACAACAGGCAAGATGGTCAAAATCCGATCAGATTCTTTTTTATGTCAAGCTTACCTCTAAGCAGTCAATAGATCGAACGATGCCTGCATGTCCAATCAATTCACTCACGCAGTTACCTGTTGTAATATCCCAACGCAAGATCTTACCCTCTAACCCACCACTATAAAGAAACTTTCCATCAAACCGTACACATGCCAGGCCGAGCTTATGTCCTTCGAATGTTCGCAAACATTGGCCTGTCTGAATATCCCAAAGCTTGAGTCTAGTGTCCCCTGATGCGGAAACGATTTGATTTCCACCAACATACTCTAGTGCGTTAACAGAAGCAGAGTGTCCGAGAAGTTGTCGGAGTTCAACCCCTGTATGTCTGTCCCAAACACGTAACGTATGGTCTTTAGAAGACGTAACAATCCTGTTGTTACCTACGAGACAAACGTCCAAGACACTATGGCCATGGCCCCTGAGCTGTACTCTGTGCTCAAATTTAGGGAGAGACCAAAGGATGCAGGTCGCATCGGAAGAGCCAGTGATCAGGAGATTGTTTTTTAAATCCACCTTCATACAGAGGATACTTCCCGTATGATGATCTTTGACTGTCTTGACGCATGTTCCTGAAGGCACATGCCACACTTTTAAAGTTCGATCTCTGCTTCCTGTCACCAGAATATTTTTATCAATCCATGCTGAACAGTATACACTGTCTGTATGGCCCTGCAAAAAGCGGGTAGATACTTTCCCGGTCAACCAGCGTTGTTCAAGTGTTAAATGATTGCGGTACAGGGCCAGGTGACGGGGCTTTATAACTGCGCTGCTTTTTCGTCTCTTGACTGAATGGTTACTCAATGGACTACTCCAAGGAAAGTCTGTATAAAATAATTTGCGCCACAGGTCATCATCATGACATACAGTATACATTGTACGGCAAGTTCGGGAAAGTGTCTGAATGCTGGTGAAATCCAGAAAATACAGTATTTGAAAGATAACTTCATGAGGTAATGTGATAAGTATTGATCCTATATGTATGCAAGTGTAAGCTATTATTTCATAATGATTTTTTTAAAGCATTACGATTGGTTTGATTTGTTTGTAAATCACAACTTGAATAAAATGAGGAGGATGAGCCTCGACGAGGATTTGGGTAGACTTTAAGTTTAGGAAGAATGGAGGCTAAATTGGAAGATACTTTTAATTTCTTGATTGGTAAAAATGAAGAAGGATTGTTGCTGTTGTAGTTGGGGTTGATACACTTGGTCTTTGCTGTTGCACCATCTTTTGTAGGCGAGATGGTGATATAAGTCGTAGTAAATACATTTTCCTTTAACCGTTTGTGTTGTTCAGAAGTGGTAAAAAGTATCGATAGAGAATAAGTCATGTTGATGATTTAAAAGAAGAAAAAGGCCATTCCAATGAAAGAAAGAAAGAGGGACAAGGAAAAAGACTTGTAAAAAAGTTTAAACCTTTTATGTAGTTGATTTCATGTGTGATCCAAAAAAATGGTAATTTGCGGAGTCTTGGATCAAACTTATGCTTTTTTTTTTCTTGTGAAATAAAAGCTCAGAAGAGCGGGGGAAGATGAAATTACTTTAAAAGGAATTTTTTTATATGGGGAAAAATGTCTACCCAATGTGACATAGTCATTAATAAGAATAAAAGAGAAAGAGAAATAATCATAACAGAGTTATGATTGAGATTTATTTTTTTATTAGAATAGTAAATTATTAGGTTTGGATATGGTTTTGATTTTGAGTGTAGCTAAATGAGGTATAGCACTAAATCTTATAGTTCCTCTCTTTAATTTCTTTTCTTTTGCATTGTCACCTGCATAGAATTAAAATAGTGATGAGATCATTTGATGAATACAAGTAATCATATAAATTCCTATTCTGGTAAATCAGCGTTTTTAACTTTTTAACAGTGCTCTTCTACAGGATTTTCAGGTTGACTCTTTTATTAAAACACCGATAAACCATGAGAAAAGTCGTACTTGAAACCAGTTGATCTTTACATAAGCTTATCTGATGCATATTTACAACAACCATATTAACTTTTTATTCCTATAGCTCATATGTCTTTCCTTGCTGAAAAATACTCCCACTGTAGCTTATGTAGATACTTTCTTACGTTATTCATTAGAGAAAATGGCATTTAATCTTTTTTTTTTGTACGAATAAAGCTATTATACACTTTGATCACACACTGATAGAAAAAAATGATAATTTCAGACAACAAATGAGATAACAAATAATAATAAAAAAGAGCCCATCAGAAGTAAAAGAAATGATATATAAAAGAACTGTTTAGCAAATCAGTTACATGTTACTTATAGGTGTTGACCACATTATACAGGTCTCAAAAAGGTGAATATCGCTTTTATATTATTATGCGCTGTCAAGTTGAAAATAATAAAGAAAAGATTGATAATCAACTAAGGTGTAATTGATCTTGTAGTATGTGTCAATAATTTCATAAAGCTATTATATAAACTTTACAACTAATCAGGATTCTGAACTTTACTGCTTCAACCAATATTCGAGTGTCATGCGATACTATCAAATATATGAATAATCATATGAGCTAAAAGTCATTATTACAGCATTATTCGTTACACCATCAAGTCATGTTCAAACCCTGCAGCTCCCTAAACCAATGCTATTCAATATTGCAACATTACATTGTTTCATATAAAAGTGAATTGTGACGGAGTTTACTTGCCGCCCTTCAGTAACTCTTGCCCCTTACAAAAGTCACGGAGCCTTTGTGTTTCTTTTTATAATGAGCCATTTGGCAAAAGTAGCATAAAGCCCTTTCCTCTACCAAAAATAACAAGTAAACTAATGCTTATTTATTAGCGCACCTTATCAACTGCAGCCAAGACTCGTCTTGTATTTTCTGGAATTCAGCCTACGGGCTCACCTCACCTTGGCAACTACCTTGGCGCATTAGCTAATTGGGTTAAACTTCAAGACCCTGATCCAGCCACAGAAAGTATGTCCATACCTTACTACAGCATAGTTGATTTGCATGCGATTACTATGCCCCAAGATCCTGCTCAATTACGAGAAGCCAAGCTCAACATGGCTACGACATTATTAGCTTGTGGCGTCGATCCCAATCGCAGTGTTTTATTTGAGCAAAGTCGGGTCAGAGCACACTCTGAGCTTGCTTGGATCTTCAATTGTATCACTCCTGTAGGCTGGCTTGGCAGAATGACCCAATGGAAGTCCAAGCTAGAAAAGAGTAAAGGTATTGGACATGGGTCTGCTCTGGCAGACGAAAGTCTAAAAGCGGATTTAAAAATGGGCCTTTTCGACTACCCTGTCTTGCAAGCGGCTGATATCTTGCTTTATAAAGGAACACATGTTCCTGTAGGCCAGGATCAGATGCAGCACCTCGAGCTGGCACGCGACATTGCTGATTTATTCAACAAGACGTTCAAAACAGACATGTTCCCTAAACCAAAGGCTATTATACCTCCTGCCACACAACGTGTCATGTCCCTCCGTGATCCAAATTCCAAAATGTCAAAGTCAGATATCTCCGATATGTCTCGAATCAACCTTACAGATTCTCCTGCTTTGATAAAGAAAAAAATCATGAAGGCCACGACAGATTCGGTTACTGGTGTATCCTACGATCCTGAAGTCAGGCCAGGTATATCCAATCTGGTGAGCATATATTCTGCAGTAAAGGAAATTAGTATCGAAGATGCCCTAAAGAAATGTGCTTACATCACTAGTACAAAGGAATTTAAGGAGACAGTTGCTGAGGCAGTGATTGAAAGGCTACAGCCAGTACAAACTGAATTAGCTCGACTTCAAGCAGATCAAGGTTATGTGAAGCAGGTGCTTGATCAAGGTGCAAATAAAGCGGAAGAAGTAGCAAACAAAACAATGGAGGAAGTGTATAAAGTAGTAGGGCTTCGATAGATTTTTATTTCTTTTGTTTTTTGTTTTTTTTTTTTTTGAAAAATAAATATTATAAAAGTTGTAACTGGGCACTCAAACCATAATGATCTAATCAAATTAAGATTTCTACACACTGCAAGAATTAAAGACATACCTGATATCTGTGTAAAAGAAACGGTCTTCTTCTTAACAAAAAAAGGCTCGACTGTTATGTTTGTAAGCTTCATAGAGTGTTTCTCTTTGCGATCAGCCCACAAAAGCCTGTCGATGCTTTGTACTGTGAGCAATTGATTATGGCTTGTTAGTGATGTCTCTGCTGGTATAAAGGTGCCGTTATCAAGCACTTTGTAATCTCCAAATGTGACAGGATGATATCCAAATGTCTCGTAGACTGCATCAGTTAGGGTATCAAGACGCCAGGGATGGGAGTATAGTATTGAGCTATCGGCACCATTTGTCAAATCAGCAAGGTTGATGCCTTTGCCTCTGAGAACATCCATCATCATCTTGTAGGCAAACGAACTTTCATGAGGACGAACGTTAATAGGTATACTTTGATTATGCATAGCAGCATCCACATTAAGATCACCCATAAGCAAGATAGGGTAGTCATCATCTTTGGCTGTCTCTGCAATAAACTGATGCACCCTTGCGAACTGTGACAGTCTAACCTTTGTGTCATCCAAGTTGAAGCTACCAGCGTTATCGTAGGAAGCTTGTGTATGTGTAGTATAGATGTGGAGTAGACTGTTATTGTTCAGCTGTACGAGTGCATGCAGAGCACCTTTGTAAGAGAGCCTATAATATTACATCCGTTAGAAATTACGTTTTCTTTTTTTTTTTTTTTTTTAGTATCCTTTACCAGTCTGCATGTACACCACGAGAAAACTCAATTCTATCTGCCTGTACAATAGGAAACTTTGAGAGGATAAGCAGGCCACCATCACCAGCAAGCTCCCAAGGATAATGGCGGGATGATGCAACATGGTGATAGAAACCCTGGTCATAGGCTTTCACAAGGAGCTTGTCCACTCGTCTGTTAGCAAACGCAAATGCTTCTTGAAAGGTAATAATATCATAGGATGGTAAGATGTGTTCTATAATATAATCTAAACGTTGTTCTTTATAGTCATTGGCATTATTTTTTACACCTGGTGGTCTCATGAATATATTTAGTGTCAGCAGTCGCACTGTAGACGTTGCATAATTTGACACTCCAAGTGACTTTGCTGGAAGGTGTATTGGCGAGAAATATACAAGGGAAAACAGAACGAAAGAAACAAGTGGCAGGATAAATAAGACAAGACATGTGATAATAAAGGATCTTTTGGTGCGAAAACAACAGCAGTAGCTATAGGGTCTCAACCTGTTATGCGTAGAATGATTCTTTGATGTTTGCCAACGAAAAATGTTACAATGCCTTTTTCCGCTCCACCGTAGGTACAAAAGACTATCTACTGCTGTATCGTTGCCATCTTTTCCTCCCATCGCGCTGGTTTCATCCAAAAGAGGCGCATTTTCATAATGATCATCGTCTTGACTTGCTTTGAATTTTTTAATTGGGAGCATTACTACCGTTTCTGAGGTTTCATCACTGCCACGTCCCGTATCAAATGAAGCATAAGCTGCTGTATCAAAGCTTTCAAAGCTCTCTCTAGATGGGTTCATATAATAGTAAGAGGAAAAAAAAAAAAAAAAGAAAAGGACGATGTCATGGAAAAAAGTTTACTTTTTTATTGTTCTACGGATTTTGGTCTCCGTTCGTGGTATTCTCGGTGGATGAAGTTTATCCGTTTTATGACCTAGTTCCCATTTTCCTCATCCAACCATGTCAAAAGGTGTGGTGTATAATAAGTCAAGATGAGTGTAGCACCAGCGCGTAAAAAGCCAGTCATGGAGTCAAGTACGATTGTCTTTAGATCAAAGACACCAGCTTTGGCGGAATGATAAAGCATTGAATATTCTCCCGAAACCTGGTACACAGAAATAGGATAGTCAGCAGCAATTTCCGCTGCTTCTCTGACGATATCGAGGTAAGGCAAACCTGGTTTGACCATGATGCAATCGGCGCCTTCTTCCATATCGCGCTTAATTGCACGACGGGCCAAACCACGGGCATTGGATGGGAGCTGGTAACACCGTCTGTCACCGAAAGCAGGTGCAGAATTGGCAGCGTCTCTGAATGGACCATACCAAGGGCCCGAAAATTTAGCAGCATACGAAATAAGCATTACCTTATGTGCTAAGCCTGCTTCCATAAGCCCTTCCTTAATTGCTCTGATACGGCCGTCCATCATATCGGAAGGAGCAACACATTGTGCTCCAGCTTTTGCGTAGTTGACAGCAACTTCTTTCAAACGTTGAATAGACAGTCCATTATTCAAGGTTCCATCTTCTCGTAAAATACCGCAGTGGCCATGCGATGTGTATTCGCACAAACAAACGTCGCAGGCGACAAATAAGTTGGGAAAGTTCTTTCGCAGCAAGCGAACTGCTAATATAGTAGGTCCTTCGGGGTCGTCTGCACGAGAACCTGTGGGGTCCTTGACACCTTCCTTTAAAGGAACGCCAAACAATATGACGGACTTTAACCCCTTCTTGTAGAGCGGTTCAATAAATCCAGCAAGCTTGTTAATGCCAATACGATATTGTTCAGGAAGTGATTCAATAGGCTCCAGAGCATTTTCGTCGTCAGTAATGAACAAGGGGTACATGAGCATGTCCTTAGTTAAACTACGTTCTGCTTGCCATGAGCGTGATAAAGAATAGTGGTAGCCACCATGAAGAATGGAATTAGGAGTGGACATGTCAAAAGAAGGGTTATTGTGAAAAAAAAGGCTGTTTCATGATTGTTGGAAGGGGAGGGAGACAGAATATATTTCAAATACCGCCCATTTTAGCTTTACACGTTAACCAGTGCCTAGTCATCTTTAAAAGTGATACAGCTTTTTCTGCCGGCCAATACTACACGCACCAGAAAGTAGGCTAAATAATACAAATACAAAGTTATCATAATCACACGTGTTCTTGCATCTTTGTTGGCAACGCCTGACAACATAAATAACAACATTTCTTTTTTATCTTGTTCTTCTTGAAAAGAAACAAATCAAGATGGCGACTTTATAAAGCCATGTTTAACTTGACGCTACACATTGAAAAGTTCTGTTGGATGGTATCGCAGGTAGTGCGTAGAGATATCGCCCCTAGAAATAGTCTAGCTTCTGATGTATACTCTGGTGCATGTAGCGTTTCCCTTTTCTACAAAATGCGACATCTTGGAACGGCATTACTTTCTGGAAACAGTATATTAGACTTGTCATATAATGTTCCTCATGCTCAATCAAGCATTTTCTCTGCAGAACATTGGCATCCTCTGCGAAAAATGTACAGCAAAAAGCCAGATCATGCAAAACAATTGTGTGTGAATAAAAAAGCTTCAGACATTTTATCAGAAGCAGAATCAATAGCGAAATCAAGTCTTTCTGAAGCTAGCTACTACATATACAAGTACTTGTACAAAAACAAGAAAAAGCCTACCCAAGATGAAGAATTTATACTGCACACATACGCTTTTGTTTTGGGATTTATTGAATATAATCAACAAGAACATTAAAAAAAATGAACAAGACTGCATAGTTAAATTCTGGGACCAATCATGGAAAAACTTGTTCAGAAGGCAACTTTGAGGTTAAAATGGTGGGCAGAATCTTTAATGTTTTATTTGGTTACTAAATATATTGATTTTTCACAAGGGATGAAGGCTCTTGCTCGATATTAGTCAACGCTTTACATGCAGATCTCCGTGTAATTCATGTTCAGGTGGAAGGGCAACAACTTAAGGAATATGGCATGATGCAAGTTGAAGCAGCCCACATATCACCAACGACACAAAAGTCTGATTTTGATCACATCAAATTTCTTGTTGAAACAAAAGATAACCTTGATGCCTTGGAAGAGCACGTTGATCATGGACTGTGCTGTATACAGTTCTGCGGATTAAAACTATATATATCAACTTACGCACGCATTTGATACCCTTTATATAAATAACAAAGTTGCTTTCAATTCTATCCCCCAGATGTAACGTCTTTCAAGTTCTTGAAAGACCTCTGCTCAATCCTCTTAGCTACTAAGAATGAATGGATCTGTCGTATTTCTACATTTATATCGAAGAAGATTATACACTCTTTGGCTTATGTACGAAATATATTGCTTATTTGACGGCAAAGTTATCTTAAATATCAACATAATACCTCATATTAAGTCTACAACATCGATACATGACATCTATAGTCTGTAGTAGTTGACGACTCATCATATTAATATAGTCAATGGATGATGACAGCATTGTTATTTAATTTTAAAGATCAATTTCTTTTTTGCTATGAATCTCTTCCTTATTCTGTTAATAAAAGGATTACAAAGAGACACATTCCATCCTATTGTATTTCTAATTTTCCGAGTTAAAACAGCTATTATTTGATAATATTACAGGATCGGCGTCCAAAGTATAATCATACTAGCCAAGAATATCCCAAAAGCAGCATACCCAAAATTGAGCAATGATGTTGCAAGGGGGTCAGTCCAGTTGCAGCTCTTGCTTGACCTGCCTCAGTACTTGAAGGACTTGCTTGCAAGTATAGGCACTCAAGGAAGGCGTTTTAAGGACAACCTTCGCCAGTATAACGCTGCTTTTGCGTTTACTTCCTTAGGCTGCGACATTGCCTCGGCTGAGGATCGTGCCGACAGCAACAGCAACAACAATAACAATAAAGGTGGATTAAACGCCTTTCAAATCCATAGCGCGCTTTGCCACCGTCAAGGCCCCTTGACTCCAGTTGAAGGCAGCGAGCCTTCCTATGCCCAGCTGTATATCTTTGATCCTTCGTATACCGCTGAAAGAAGACAAGCACGAAACAGCAGCCTGGGCCTGAGGTCATTAGAGAGCTTTTAGCTATGCTTGTTCAATGTAAACCCTTTGCACGTGTATATCGCCATGCGTATGAGGTACTGAGCAACCATGAAAGCAGCAACATTGTCAGTAATGGTAATGATCAAAAAGAAGCCAGTGCACCATATATAATCATCAGCCCATCAATGAGAATGCGTTTAATTGAAGGAGGCGACAGACGCATTCACAGCCTGCCAAAAATGGAGGAGATTGCCGCTGTTATACCAATCGAGTATAGTGATAGAGGCTTCCATGATGCTGTTCTTACCTTCAGAAGCAATAACAATCTTCGTCAAAACACTGGATTTGAGCAGCACTTTCAACGTATCAGCCATGTGCATGCTACATACATGCTAATACACTATGTACTTTTATTTCCTCATAAAACATATGGGTGGCGTTAGGGTTTGTGCCTCTTCTTTTCCTTCTTTACCGTTACTTCTTCGATCACTATTCCTGATGTTTAAATGACATCTTGCGCCATTTTAATATCCTTATCCCATCACTTTTATAAAGATAACTACTTTGAAGACCACAGTAAAATGTACGATGTGCCAAAATTGGAGCGCTTTTCATTCCAACATTTTACCATTAAGAAAACATGATTAATTAATAAAAAAAAATGTTGTCGATCATTAATCTAACATGATAAAGCTAACATAGTTACTTTTCCTTTTTCCTTTTTTCCTTACTTCAATATGAAGCGAAAGAAAGATGATGACCCTCCGCCTCCAAAGGCAAAGCGAAACAAAGGGAAAGGTATGTAAGCTATAAAGTCGATATGTCATTTATTAAGGGTCCATTAGCCGTCGATCGCGGGTTCCCTTCTTTGTTTTCACAAACGTAAACAAGTTTATTCAAGAACACATCTTTCGAAGCAAATGATGATGGTTTTCAAGAAACACCATTACTTAGAAAAGGTAAAGATAGTATCTATTAGATCCAACTGTTTTATAACATATTATTGTAATAGGCAAGAACGTCCATACTGCTTTGAAAGCTGCTAAAGAAGACACATCTTCTCCTGGTCCCTTAAATGCTGTCATCAATGAAAATGCATCTATGCCTGTGGTCAACAAAGATACGAGTGCTCAAGCTGTATTACCTGCTCCTATTACTTCCACTAGCTGTACTTCTACTCCCATCAAGGCCTCTTAGAAATACCAAAGCAAGGTTGATAAAACTGAAGTACTTAAAAAGGAAAAAGAAAAGAACAAAGTGACAGGCAATGAGCAAAAACAAGTACGATGCCCTTCTTGTGGTGGAACTGATTACTCTCGCTCCTCCAACAAGTTGTGTCTTATGAATAAGCCAAAAATGAAGCCTCCAAAGCCTAAAGATACCGTCGAGAAAACTTTTGTAATCAAGGCATCTTTGGCTAATACTTGCAGATATCCCAAGTCCGTTACCTTGATTCAAGAAGTAGTTGACCATACTACTCAGCTGGTATATGTTGAATTCATCTTTGCTAATTACTATTTCTTGGAACTTCTCGAAAATGGCGAAGAGCTATCTGTGGTCACTCAAAATCTGTTTTATAACATAATTTTCACCTTTGTTGGTCAAGGAAAGCACGCCTCTGATAGTATCAAGAAGAGCTTCAAAGCCTTTTGTGAATCTACTTCTCTTACTCAATCTGACTTGGAAAATTGTGCAAGTAAAGGATATATGACCATTGTGTCTTCTATGGCTAAGCAATATGAAACACTGGTTCGCAATTAAGTTTGCTCTACTTATGGAGATCGAACTCTCAGATATATCCTTAATGTCTTATCAGAAAGGGCTACTTCTTACTTCTGTGGTGATAGCTTAGCAGTCAAACAGTGCAAGTCTTTAGCCAAACACGTTTTTCAACAAAAGATAAATCCCAAGTCTGCCTGGCCACTTCACTGTTGACCGAACTGGATGGTATGAAATCATTGTCAATAACTTTCTTACCCTCTGGTCAATGTACGATGCTTCCAATGATGCTGACGTGTCAAGTGAAGCTAATCTGCATGCCAAGCCTCAATGCTATATGAAATGGTTACACTTTATACAGAAAGAAATGAACAAAAGAATTTCATTCAAGAACTGAAACCTCAAGATAAAGCATCAAGCAGTTATGTCCATCGAAGGTTACAAGAACTTCCTTTTGTCAAGAAGTTGAATACAAGCAAGTACAGGTCATTTAAAGAAAGCACACTGACCGCTATCAATTCCAACAAGTTCTTGGAAATAACAAGCAAACTGAAGAGCATTGATAAAAAGGATATTGGTACTGTTCAAAGCTTTATCAAAACAGTACAAGCAAGAATCAAAGACAAGACTTTCATGCCTCTCAAGTACATTAACCCTCGAGGATCAAGATGCTTTTCTTTACTTTCCCTGTACAAGATTGATTTCAAGAGTATGCAGATTGATGCTCAGTCTTTCTGGAAGCTTGCCAAACAATATGATAACAAGGTCAGACTAGGTTAAAAGAATGATAATGACCTAACTTTATGGCGCTTTAATGTCTTTGATTTTTCAAAAATAGGCTACAAGATACTTGAAAGCTTAACCCTACGTTCAAAGAAGTTTACGTACGTATGTTTACATGGCTTTTATTTTTGGACTAAACAAATGTTGACATTGTAGAAATGTGATCACTACTGATGGTTATGCTGTATCCTTTATGTTTAAGAAAACTGTTTCCATCCAAGATGAACCTAGAAGAGAACCAAAGACTCCCAAGGATTTTGCTGATATAGTTGATGATGCAGAGATTTGAGCTGTTGATCCTGATATATCAACTATCTTTACTGCAGTTGACTCTACAGAACATGAATGTATCCAAACAGCAAGGTTGGAGGAATACAATCATTTATGTGGTTACAGACTTGCTACAAGAAGACGAAAAGAATACCAAGAGTGTCATTAGACGAATTTAAGTATGTTAGTGAATTACCTTAAAGACTGCAAACTTGACCTCGTTTTTACTAGCTGCCTCCACACATCTATAGAACTATCAAAGAATCCATAACTACTACTGTCAAGGTAAATGGTATGTCGCTCTCTGGCATGGTGTGTATTTTAATAACGCTGCGTATGATATAGGTATCAAAGCTAAAGTTCAAGATGTATATCAACAAGCAAAAAGGAACACAAGAAATTGTTAAAAGACTCCTTGACAACAGCAAAAAGTATGGCACATCAAGCACAGTTGGCGCTAAAAATTAAAACCCAAACAAAAGCAAACATGTCCTCTACCCCCTGCTGACTTCCCTTCCTCCTCTCAACGGAAGCGGATCATTGTGTTCGGAAATGGTTCTTTTTGTTAAGTTTGAGAGGGAAACAAGCTTCGCCTACAAGACATATTACCGAAGGGATCAAACGAAAACGCAAACAATCTAACGGGAGACCGAATTTGTTTATGTTGACGAGTACTTAACGAGTCAGATATGTAACAAGTGTAAAATGAAAGAAATGAATAATTTCTCTGTTTCTGGATCAAAGCGAAGAGCATATGCTGTCCTCAAGTGTGAATTTTATGGTACGGTTTGAAATCACAATGTGAGCAGTGCGTTGAATATATAGTATCTTTGTTTACAAACCAAAACATGACAATGAAAGTCCTCCCACCTTCAAAAGACTAACGGTGCTCCCTGGATTTAATGCGCTGTCTATAGCGGCAGTGCATTCCTTAACGTTTCGGCAAGTATAAAGTGAGTAATACATTACTTTTTATTCATTAGTCTTCTAGTTATTAGTATACATATTATAGTTCATACATTGTAAGAATAAGAAAAAAACAACTAAAGAGCAGTGAATATTTTAAGGGCTATAAAAACTTAGCCTGCGTGTAATATTAGTTTCCTTTTAGAACATCGTTTATTTACGTATGTATACATGTAGATGCATACGTCTGTGTATACAGCACACATGTCTCCTTTCCAAGAAAATTACGTAGCCAGAAAGGATGGGAAGCCAAATGGTCGTACCATCAACTCGATATTCTTTACTATTGATGATTTCCTTTATATAAATCTTCTATAATGTGTATGATTTTCATTGTGTCGTCTATTGATTATGGTAAATCAAATTTATTCAGTTACGTCGTAATACAGATCCGATCATTAGGCGAATTCAAGTTACAGCTCTTGCAAGCATAACCTAATCATTGTATGTTGATTACCCAAAAGTTAAAGGATAAACAACACTAACTTCAATTATACAGTGCTTACTACGTTATTTGAGAATTTCACCCGCAGCATAAGGCTATTTTGTAACTCAATAAAACGACCTCATCGCTAAGCATGAAACAAAAAGATTAGTAAATAGGCTTTTTTGAAACAACAAACTGCATAGTTCTCAGAAGTAGTCTTATTTCACCAAACTGGTTCATTCTTGTTGATTACCAACAAATTGCGTTTGTAAAAAAAAA